>NC_086153.1:87335508-87638539 GCF_035149785.1 Candoia aspera | reverse complement strand
ATTGAAAGGAAACTCACCCAGATGGGAGTGAAGTCAGGATTTTCAGCTGTAATTCAAGAGGTTTGACAAAAGTGGGGCACTTTTGTATATGTATATGTACTGTATATGTATATCTATATTATGTATATGTATAGTATATATACATACTCTATATATATAGTATGTGCACAGGAAATAGTTAAATACTATCATTACATGGTCTGAAAAAAGAACTTGGGGTATAAAGTAAATGCCTTTAAATATTTAAAATAATACTTAAAATAACATCTCAAAATAACTATTATCCATTTGCTTATATTTCCTTTCCAGGGAAGGTGCTCAAGAGGGTGGGGACTGCACAGCTGCAAATGCTCCTGGGGGAAAAAAAAAGATTGATTTGGACCCATTCTAGGATAGAGATCAAGGATTCAGGTACATAATGTGATTACAGGGCCTTTACGAGGTGAGAAGGGGGAATGTAAGTTGATTCGTCTTGGTTTTGACACTCTTGACCATGCTATTTTTCTGGACTGAACTTCTGGGTTGGGCTGTGGGAACTATAATACAGTGATCTCCTACCTACAGAGCTACTTTCAGAGGATAGAACTGAGGTGGCTATTCCTCAGCTGTATGGCAGTTGAATTATGGGGTTCCACAAGATTCCATTTTGCCCCAAATGCTGTTTGACATCCATATGACATCCTCTGGAACAGTGATCAAGAAATTTGGAACAAAGTTTGATCAATATGTTGATGATACCTGTCCTAACAGTCAGGAATCACGCTGAGACGAGGAGTAGGTCTCTAGTGTTTATTACTGCTACATAAGACAGAAAATCCTAACAAACTGAAGAAGCGTGGGAAAACCCAGACAGATAAACCCCGAAAGTTAAGGCGGGTCTGATCTGTGTCTCTTTGAATGGCTGCTTAACTCCTCAGTACTACGCATGCATTTCCCCCCCTGGATAGAGGCCCCCTCCTGCTCGCCATCAGTACTCATGACAATACCCAACTTTATTTCTTTGTGTTGTGTGAGCCAGAAGAAGCTATGCAGATCCTGGACAATTATCTGATGTAGTGGTATTGTGAACAAGGGTCAATAAGATGAGGTTTAATATTGACTTGATGAAATAAAAACTGTAGACAGACAGTTCTCTTGTTCAGGAATTAGGGAAATTATATGGTTTGAATGAGGTTGTACTCCCCAAAAGGACTAGTCCAAAGCATTTATTATCAGTGAAGGCACAAGTATTTTTCAGCTTTTTGCTAGATTTGATTGATTCATCAGCTGTGGTAATTCTGGGACAGGAATAAGTGATTCCCCTAAAATTCATGCATTTGGCAACTTCAAGTTTAGATTATTGCAATGTGCTGTATGTGCTATATAGACTGGAAGATTGAGGTAGTGCAAATTCTGCAGCTAGATTGCTTAAAGGGGAAACCTACCACAAACATATTACGCTTATTCTGAACAGCTGCACTGGCTGCAATGCCAAATTCTTATACTTGTTATAAAAAAAAGAGTAAAAGAGTTAGGGTCTAGATATAAGGTGAAGCACCAGCTCCATTATATGTTTGATTATAAACTAAAAATCTAGTAGAAAAGCTTTCTAGAGAGTGCCACATTTGCTAGCAATAAATTTTGGGTGATCCAAAAGCATGGTATTCTCAGTTCAAGTGAACTGATTCCGGTGCTATCTTAATATGTATCTATGCATCCAGCTCTTTAAAGGATAATGCGACATGTTTCAATTTGTATGGTTCCATTTGTGGTTTAGAGACCACAATTGGGACCGGCAACTCAGTCACTAAGTGAAACTGCGACTGTGCTTATGATCTTACTTCATCTTTCCTTTGCTTTACAGACTTGCAAAGGTCGTAAATGTGAGTATTGCTTGTAAAGTAACTTTTTAATCACTGTCATAACTTCAAATGGTTGCTAAATGAGGCAGTCACTACATGAGGATTACCTGTATTATTATTCTGTACGGGGGGGGAATGTTTTATTTATTTTTATTTATTTATATTTATTTACGGAGCTTATAGCCCATTCCAATCAACTGTCTTTGAGTGGCATACAACTCCTCAAATCTGTAATTTGGGTTAAAAAAACAGATGTATAAATAATCAAGAGTAAAACTAAAAAACACACTGTAGAAACAACCATATAAAAATTGGGAATTAATTTTCAAGACAAACTTTTGATTGAGTCATTCATTGCTTTCTTGTAATTCTTTCAATTGACTTTAAAAATTTAATTGAATTGGATTCACACTCAGGTTGTTAAACAGTGAAATGAATGGTATACATTTTATGAATGAATGAATACATAATTTATTGGATATAATTGCTAGATGCCATCTAAACCCTTGGATAATCACTGACTAGTTTTGAAACAGTTTCCCTGACTAATGCCATAATCTAATATGCTTTTAGGTAGATTTGATCTAACTGCAGGAATGTCTTTTACATCAGTGGGAGGAACTTATGATTCCTCCCTTTTCTGCAATTGAAACTTGTGAGGCTTATGAGTAGGCTGTTCTCTAGGTAGTGCTGCATTTTGGAACCAGTTATCCAGAGGGACATGTTAAGTGAACAGAGTGATTGAAATGAAGATGTAAAATAGATAGTTGGTAAGTCCTCCAGGCATAAAATGTTGCGTGGGTACTTTAACCAATCTGGCTCGTATTATTTAATATCAACAATGATGCTTATTTTAAACATGGTAGGTCTGGCTGTTTAAAGGTCTTCTGTGAAATGCACATCTCCATGGGTGCCTTTTAGGCAAGAAAAGAACTAATTTTCTTTCTTAGCAAATACACAGACACACACAAACATACAGAGTCATAAATGCATGCATTTTCTATTGATTTTAAATGAAGATTTTGATAAAAACATCCCAATTATAAGAAGGTAGCATATGATTACTACAGAGGTTAGAAGAAAATCCTAGAAAATAACACCTTAATTGTGTCTGCTCTTCCCAGCAAGAGGCCACTTTAACTTTAACTTCCCTATAAAAAACTAAAAATACTAGAGTCCAAAACAACTAACTTTGTCAGCATAGCAAACTTATCAATTGTATCATTCAACCTGGCATTATTTTAACCAGACATACTTTCCACATGCATGCTTCAGACTTACTTTAAAAAAATCCACCCTCTACTTATTTGGATGCCATTTTGCTTCATTCAAATGTTTGAAAAATTCAACAGGGTCTCTCTCTCTCTCTCCCTCTCCCCCCACCTCTCTCTCATATTCTCCCCCTCAACACTGTAGTGTTTAATTCCAGTACACGAAATGCTAAATTTTCAATTGCAAATTAAAAAAAAAATCTTAAGTAGAAAAGTAAAAAAAGTAGATCTGTATGTACACCTCTGAATCCAATTCTTCCCTCCCCTCTTATTTTCTTCTTCATATACTGGTTTCTCTTGCTTGCTTATGTGACAGGGAAGTAATGCACTGCTGGTACCTGGAAAGCCAAGCCCTTCTCCGTTGGGATATACATATACAATATACGGACCTGATTACCAGAAATGATCTGGAGGGAAGTGGGGGAATCCGGGGAGAGGTGGTGGGAAGGATGGCATATCTTTGTGTACGCGAGGAGCCTTGGATGACCTGAGCTCCCCCCCCCCGCCCCCTCTTCTTGCTTCATGCGGTAAAACCACGTTGAAGAAAGAGGGCAGTCGCGTACAGCCCATCTCCTTCCATCTGCCTCTACCAGCTTCTGGCAAAGCGAAGAACTGGCAATAAACGTTGTGGCCAAGGAAGGAGCGAATTGCGTCCTGGATTCGGGTTAAGGTAGGTCTGTCTAAGTTTAATCAGAGCGACCATAAGATCGCAGGCAAAAGAGCCCAGCCCAAGACTTCATTTTACATGCAGATGTATGACAGACAGGGTGGGCTTCCCGACCAATTTAAGACCCCCGGCTGTATTCAGCGTGCGTGTGCGCAGGGAAAAATGGGATTTGATTCCCTCCTCGGAGTATCTTTCTTCCACCCCTTTCATTTCCCCCTCTCCTTCGTGGCGCTTCGGGCTTCCTGTCCTTCGGGGAGAAGAAAGAGGGAGGGAGTGTGAAGAGAGTACGGTGCAATTTGAAATCTGCCTTGCGATAGAAAAACCCACCGCCGCTGCTTAATTCTGTACGCATTCAAAACCGTTCCGAAAAGGATGGGAAGCAGGAGCTGCTGCAACTGGAATTCTCTGTATGTATTTCATTCTGTTGTCAGGCATTGACGAGAGGAGGGTTGATGCTAGTGGAAGAGGTGCGTGCGTGTGTTTGTTTGTGTGAGCGAATTGGATCTATGTAAAGATAAAAAGCAGCGAGGGCAAGAAGTTTCGGGTACAAAATGCTTAGCGTCGCCCTTGAATCTCCATTTTCAAGACCGGAGGAACTCGTTGGGATTTGGGTTGCGGAGGTCGCTGTCCAGGGTCCTGAAATCGGTAAGTAACCTAGCCATGCAACAGGAAGCCCAGGCAGGCGAGCTCAGCGAAACATCTCTTTCCAATCAGCAATTATCTCGAACGCCAGCCGATCGCCTTTTAAATCGCATTAAACTACTTAAACTCTAGCCTCCTGTCTTGCCACCTCTGCTGCCCAAAGTCTGCATGAAAACCAAGTGGTGCCAGAAAAGCACATCAGGACTTTGCCTGCCGTTGCCTTAGTAACTAATATGTATTTCCCACGGCTTGCATAGTTGTAGCTCATAGGGAACTACAGATTTTCCTTTCAAAATTCCAAAGATTAATAATCTTACCGCAAAAGGCTGTACCTTGTTTGTCTGTTTAACAATTCGGGCTTGACCTTTAAATGACATTTTCTTTCTGTTTTGGTTTTTCCTTTTCCTTTTTGGTGATGCTTGAAACCAGTATAGCTTTCTCATCCTTAAGTGAACAATTTTTAAAAAAAATATTACACAACCTATGGAAGTTCTATAACTTACGAAGGTTTCCTCAGTTCCACTCAAATATCAGATTACAGGTAAAGCCACTTCACCTAGTACATAAATATATTCTCAATGATATACATGCAGGTTGTCAAGTATGAATGAATTCATCTGGTCTTGCAAAGATCTGATAATGAATGGATTAATCTTAGTATATTATGTGGGTTTAGTATACAACAAATTCTCTGGTATTTTAATCTATATTATGTCAAGGCATCTTAGAATTGTGTCTTGCCTATTCTCCCTACTTTTTTTTTTTTTTTTTGGAATTTGCATTTAAGAGTAACCTGCTGCTTGCAGCCAATTGATTATGCTGTCTACTAATAGTCTAGGCAGGTGGAGAGGGATACTTATAAAGGAAATGACCTTTACAGTGTTTGGCTGTGCCATACTTTTAGCTGATGAATGTGTTCTGTTCTTTCTTCCCATGTCAACAGGCTACAATTCACACCTACAGTGACTTCTGTTGCCCCTTTAAGCTTTTGCTTTAGAATCACCTTGGAGATTCTTAAGAAGTGAAATAGTGAAGAAAGTCTGTGGTCTTCTTCATGCTTTTAACCATGTGTAGACAGGAAGATCCCATGAAACTGGTAGCTTGGATCTGGATGGTCTCCTGCAACAAGATGATAGGGGTCCTGCTTGTCTTTTTTCCTGCTATCCTCTTGGAGATGGACTTTCTCCCCAAGAATGTTGGCAGAAAGGTTTTGATTTCAGCAGCTTCCTCCCAAAGATCAGTAGCCAGAATGGATGGAGATGTCATTATAGGAGCTCTCTTTTCAGTCCATCACCAACCCCCAGCTGAGAAGGTACCAGAAAGGAAGTGTGGTGAGATCCGGGAGCAATATGGCATCCAGAGAGTTGAGGCCATGTTTCACACTCTGGATAAAATAAATTCAGACCCAGTTCTGCTGCCCAACATCACTTTAGGCAGTGAAATTCGAGATTCCTGCTGGCATTCCTCAGTAGCCTTGGAACAGAGTATTGAATTCATAAGGGACTCCTTGATCTCCATCCGAGATGAAAAAGATGCTCTGGGTCGCTGCCTGCCAGATCCTTTATATCACCACCAGGTCAGGGCCAAAAAACCCATTGCTGGTGTTATTGGTCCAGGTTCCAGTTCTGTAGCCATCCAAGTGCAAAATCTGCTTCAACTTTTTGATATTCCTCAGATTGCTTATTCTGCAACCAGTATTGACCTGAGTGATAAAACTTTGTACAAATATTTCTTGAGGGTAGTTCCATCTGATATTCTGCAAGCTAGAGCCATGCTTGACATCGTCAAACGTTACAATTGGACATATGTATCTGCTGTGCATACTGAAGGTGGGTAAGGCATTTAATTTAATTGCATTGAACTTTTGTGTAGAATGTCCTTCCAAATCTTTATCTAACTTTCATTCTCAGAATTACTGTAAGTAATTTACATTTTAAGAAGCAGTGGCTATGCAATACACACTTGATATTAAATACCTTAACTTATGATTTAACAGATTGTGTTAAATCATAATACCATTGGCTTGAGTTTGGCTTAATAAGTTGTAAGAGCCCAGCCATTGTGGTTTTTAAACCATGATTTATAGCTTAGTGTGAATCAAACAATGAACTTTATTTAAGAAACCATTATCAAAACAAGCTATGGTTCAACAGTATGTGTAAACCCTAACCAGTGACTGGATGGTATTTTTATTTGAACTTCCAAGACTGAACTTCCAACCATTTGACCAGATTAGATAAATTTAGCATTTAGGATCAACTTTTCTTTTGTTTTATTTTTAATTTGAGCCAGAAATAAACCACATGATACATATACAGTATACAAATCTCTTTTTTTCCCTTTTATGCTATTGTAAGCAGATGAGGTTACAAGAACACTGAAGATGGAGAAAGAGGTTTAAACCTTCCCCTCCTTACCATTCCTTTCTAAAGCTGTTTCTCTTTTAAAAACAAACAAACAAACAAACAACTCAAGAGGACTTTAATGTATTTTAGAATTGAATCCTAAATCCTTCTTTTATGGCCCTGGACAGCAAATCACAAACTTTCCTTTTCTTTTACATAAAATTCATTCATTGTTTCATATCTTTTCATTTTAGAATGAATATAACACACTATTTTGACATTTTAGCTTTGTTTTGTTTTAAAATTATTTCTTGGGAAATTTTCATATCAGGGAGAAAAGCTCTTTTTAATTTTTTTTAAAAATAGTAATGAATTTTATCCTTAGATAATATATGGAACTAATTTGTATTTGTCAAAGAGAAGCACAGCAAAGTTAGAGTCCCTGGTGTAAATTGACAGCTACTGTTTCTTATTCTCCATGTTCTTTAGATTGAACTATTGAATCTAAAAATAAGTTGTGTTCCTAAGTTTACAGTGGAAAAAGAAGTACCCTTTGATTATTGTATATTACATAAGACACCATTTCCCTTCAGAGAGACTGAATAACTTCAACCTCAAGTTTTTCATTTCTTATTAAATAGGTAGAAGATGATGTGGAATTCTACAGGAAAAGTTAAAAGTGTCATAGACAAATCATTTTTTTTAAAGTCCCCAATTCAGAATTGAAGTATATAGATTTTCCATGAATATGTTTTATTCCTTTGTATGAAGGAAAGAAACACCACCCACCCCAATGTCTGTAATGTCAATTCCATTTTGCCCCAATGAGGCCAAAGCTGTTTGAAAAACTAAAGAATGCAGTTTGGCCCCAGGAAATCTGTTCTTGTCAGATATTACAATGCTGTAAATGTGAAAGCTGAAAATACTGTCATATATTATATAGAATAAAATAATGTGGGCCAGATTCTCAGAGAAGGTTTAATAGTGATAGTATAATGATATTTTTTTTAATTAGCAGATTAACTTTCCAGTGACTACAAGCAAGAAGATTCATAGGAGAAATTGATCAGAGCTTGGAGGAATTTGTCTGTAGCCATATCATGTCAGAAAAGATAAAAAATAATGCAAGTTATTGTGATGTCTGGTCAAGATGATGATCTCTGTCTCTTTATCTGCAAAATTTAGGGCTGGTCTTGGAACAAATAATTTTGGATTTCCTTTTGCATTAAATTTCACAATGTCCTCTCAGTAGAGTTGATTTTTTTCATATTTTTTGTAACCAAATTCAGTCTGGATGAAATAAGTGACAAGTTTTGGCTCCCTGTACTTTCCCCAACCTGGCATTCTCTAGATGTGTTGGGACTGCAGCTCCTGGAATTCCCAGCCAAAGGCTTTTAATCTTTTCAAAAGTGGGAGAGCCTGATCAGGGATCTCTCACATGTAATTCCGTTTGTACCCTTAGAGTATTACTGTTTATATAACACAGAACACAAAATTACGTTATGTTATATCTCTTCAGAGAGAAAGGGGGGGAGCACAATCTAAAGTTGGCATGATGCAAACTAGAGATAATACAAGTGTTTTTTCCTTGAATTTCACCTGAGTGAATTTTATACATAGGCATGGTGTTTTCACAAATGAAGGAGATGTAAAACATTATGTGTGCTCATTGGAAAGGAACCCCTTTGCAGTCAGGGGGGCTTCCCAGATAAATTAATACAGAATTGCCCTTCATAGCTTGTAGGGTAGGGGCTGAATGCTTGTTCTGCAAGTCCAACATTCGCATCCACAATATGCTGACTTCACACAAAGTGTGAGACAAATCTCAGCACCTTTTTATTTTATATAACGTAAGAAAACATTGAACAATTAGTCATCTCTGAAATGCAAGTTAATTAACCAAGCCAAATATCCTTCAATCTGCTGAGGAGACCAGTGGTTAATTTTTTAAAAAATGATTTCCTTTTGAAATTGCCCTACCATAAAGAAATGGTGCAATATGACATCTCTACAACATCTTAATTAAAACCTCAACATCAGAATCTTTCCAGATTAGGGGGGAAGTGCCATTCTGTTTTCAGTGGTTTATTAGTACTACCTCCAATTTAGCAAAGACAAAAGATGACTTGGCTTGACTTGTAATCTGATACTAAACTGATAATTTTACAGTAGGCTGTTTAAAAGATTGGAAGTCTTGGGGACCTACCTAAGAATTTCCTGCTTTATGTTGAAATTGTATTTGCAAGGAATTAAAAGAAATGTCTGTGTTAGGATATGTTAGGGGTTTATACAGTAGTGTAAACAAAGCTGACAGTAAGTATAGGAAGAAGTCTGGTATTCATATTTTATGAGATAGCTAAGACCACTCTTCAGCTTATGGGGCTTATAATAATATAACTCATCATCATTTTTATAATAATTAACCATTGCCATTCCTCTGCTCTCAGGAAAGGGTCTTTGGCTAGAGGGAAGACTTGCTATATCTGCAGCACAGCTATAGTTTTTTGAGAGCTATATTAGATTATTCTCGAGTATTGTTTTAGAATCAGTACTTGGTATGTTTCAAGTACCTGGTATGTCACAGCCAAGTTCTTACAGAGCAGCTCATTGCCAGATGGCTCAGCTGGGGAATAGAGAGAGTGCATATTTGCAATTTTTTGGAGCAACCCAGTTATTACACTCTACACCATACTACTTTCTCTTTAATGAAGATACTTACCTTACCATCACATTTTAATCATTATTTTGCATTTTAAGAAAAGGAATAATGTTCTATCTATAATGCTGATGGAGGATTAGGTCCTTTTTTTTACTTGTAAGGCATCTGAGGAATGCATCTAGATCATGATGTCCTTCTGTCTGAGGTTCTGTTGTGATTCTAGATTATTTTAACTCTAGAGCTCCACAGGAACAAAGACTGAAATGATACCTGCAGACAGCACAGAAGCTGTATCTTCTGTCCATGATTCTGACTCAAGTTGCAGAAAGCAGAATATTGCTGGATTGGTACATTATGCTAAATCTTAATGTGGCTTATTTGGTTTTGGCTTAACATATCATGTGAACCCAATGACTGTGATTTGTATATTGTGTGAATTCAGCCATTGTGATTTGTTTAATAAGCTGTGGTTCAGCAAATGATAGATTAGCATGATATTTGAAGCCAGAGTTTGTGTAGCGCATAATCTGTTGCTAGTAACCAATCAAAGTGAATATTTGTAGCTCAGGGTTGAACTGTGGAGTCCTTGGTGCTCTCTGAGCCTTGTTTTCTTGCAGACCTTTCATTGCCCGACTACGCAACATCTTCAGCGCAAAGAGGGAGTGGGTCTTGCTCTCAGTTTATATACCGTGGCTTGCCCTGCTTGTGTTGGTAGGGGTGTTGTTCTCTCCTTGGAAGTTCTTTGATTGGGCTGTTGTTTGCTTCTTGGTTGATTGCCTGAGTTAATAGTTCCTTAATTAGGATATATTGTACTGTTTGGTTGTTCATCTGGTATTAATCCTAGTATTGATTTTTGCATATCTGGGTGTTGATTGCTAGCGAGGAGGTATACTGTTTTTTTGACTTTTCTATTGTCTCTTTTGAATAGTATGTAAATGTTGTTTACCTCTATCTGTCTGTTGATGGTTGCTTTGTCTGAGTGCCAGTCTTTCAGGAATTCTCTGGAGTTTTTGGATTTGGCTTGGTTTAGGATGCTCGCAGTTTCCCAGTTGAAACTATGGTTGAGTCTGTCCATGTGTTGTGAGATTAAGGAGTTCTCATCATGTCTTCTGACTGCTAGTTGGTGTTCATGGATACGCTCTGCTAGTCTTCTGCCTGTCTGTCCTACATAGTGGCTGCTACAGTCCTTACACTGTATGTGGTAGATGACTCCTGTTTCTTTCTTCTTGGGCTATTGGGTCTTTTGGGTTGCTTAATACGTTTTGAAGAGTTTTAGTTGTTTTATGTGCTACAGTGATGCCATGTGGTTGTAACAGTCTGTTGGTAGTTTCTGAGATGTTTCTGATGTATGGCAGTGTTATCCTTGGTTGGGTTGTAGTGGGTTGGGTGGTGAGGCACTTTTTGATAAAGTTGAGAGGGTATCCATTTTGCTGGAAGACGCTGTACAGATGATCTGTTTCCTTTTTCTGGTGTTCTGGGTTGCTGCAGTGTGTAAGTGCTCATCTGAATAATGTTCTTACACAGCTTCTCTTGTGGGAGGTTGGGTTGTTACTTTGGTAGTGGAGCACTTGGTTGGTGTGGGTAGCTTTCCTGTAGACTTGTGTTTCTAACTTGCCAGTGTTGCTAGTAACTCAAAATCAAGTTTTTTAAAATTTCAGGATAGCTCCTATTAATAACATCAAGTCTCATATTATTCCAAGGATCATGTCTAATTGAAATATTAAACAACCAGGGTTGTTAGCTTGGGATATTTACCTGCTGAGTAGCAGGACATTACCATGTTTCCTCATTATCCACCCCAATTCCATTTATAGGAACTGATCAGACTTGCAACAAAATTTACCTCATCAAAGATGATGGAACAATGTTTTCCATCTCAGCTAAGATCAGCAAGTAAGTTTAGATAGTATAGGCAAGCAGCTTAAAATACACAGCTCTGACCTTCAGTAGAGAGGAATGCTGAGAGGGTTAGACATTTTAAAAACCTCCAGATGTCTTTAGACTCTGACTGGAGTAGAACAAGCTGATGCTGAATTCAGGCAAGACAGAATTATTTTGATTCTGGGAGCTACACACTTAACATTTCATTTGATAACTTGTCTTGGATGAGGTTGCATTCCCCCTTCAGGAACAGGTTCATTGACTAAGGATCCTCCTGGATCTAGCTTTAATACAGAAGACCATGTAAGTTCTATGGCAAGGCAGCCTTTTATCCAATTCAGCTAGTAAATCAGTTCTGACCTTTTATGGAGGAGGGACACAATCAAGGCTGGATTACTGCAGTGTCCTTTTCATAAAGTGGCACTGGAAGATGGCACAGAAGTTGTAGCTGACTCAGAAAGTTGTGGCATAATTGGTGAGTGACACCTCTCAGAGACATCCCCGTGTTGAAACAGCCATACAGACTGCTGGTTGCTTTCTGAGTCAAATTCAAGATGCTCACTTTCATGTGCAAAGCTTTAATTGGTTTAGGCCCAAGTGACTTGCAGGACCATTTCCTCCCATACACGCCACCTTATGCAGGTTTTACTATGGAGATGTCTAACATATATAGAAAAATCTGCTTATTTGCTGATGGAGCCTTTATTTGTGGAAGAAATTGCCATTGGAGTTCAGACAGATTTTGTTATGTTTATTACAATAGAGGACAGAACCTAAAACCTGTCTTTTTACCCGGGCATTTATATCTACAGTCAACCTACATCTAGCTATAGCACTGACCACCTGAGGCAACTCTGCCTAATCATAGAACCAGTCCTACAGTTCATACTTTCTCTTTGTCCATAAGACAGATATTTAGGTGTGTAGACAACTGCTGAACTTAAAGAAGTTTAACATTCAATCATTAATTGAATTCTGTCAATGTCAATTTGCATGTGGCAGATGAGTTTGCTGTAGAGAATATGTATCTATGCAGATTCAGTAGGAAAAGGTTTGAATTATTGTCTTCCCTTACGGCTTTTATATTGTCTTGTCATTTGCACTAGCTTCCATCTTCTCCCCAGTTTTTGAGGCTGTATATTTTGTTTTTCAATGAACCAAGACGGAGGAAACAGTTCTAATGCACTGTCTGCCCTCACAATCTCTCTCCGTTGCTGTCTGGAGTACCCAGGCTATGCAGAACTGTTAGTGTATACAGCAGTGTACAGAAACAAAAAGTATACCTAAATTAATGCATTAGAGAAAATTATGGAATATGTCTATATGTATGCATGATCTCATTTCCAAGGAGAATATATCCTTTTAGCATTGCTTGTGAGCTAGCTATTTCCACATACTGAAAAAATGTGCTTTTTAATTGTATTACCCTACTTCTTCCAAAAGGGCAGAAATATACTAAATCAGGCTTGCATAACAATGACCAACCAAGTTGAACACAACTCCCCAGGCATGTGTTGTGGCTTGTCAGATGCTTGACAACTCCCAGTTCCAACCAAGCAGTAAAATCAGGATATTTATCACATACTGTTGTGCTAATAGAAATGGCTGGTGGTTGCATTTAGCTTGCTGGGTCACAGGTTGTGGAGACTTCCTCTTAAACATCTCATGACATAAAAAAAGAACCAAATCTGAACCACAAGAGAGTAAAAAGCAGAACTATATTGCACTAGAACTGTATTACAATTTGATAGATGCTTAGAAAGGAACACATTCTATTTATCCATATGTGCAAAAGAACAATCCCATTCCCATAAAGTCATTGAGCACCTATAGAACTGCTCCAAGTCCCATACATAGGTGAGGCTTGCTATTGTGGCAGCAGATTTCTTATGAGCCAGCAGCACACAAGTCAAAAAGTGGTCAGGGTGGAACTATATTACAGGAGCAGCACGATGTAGGAGGAATTCTATGGTTCTGCTTTGGAATAATGCCTAATAAAGGTACATGGTATGCATTGCCCCCCACATTCTCACATGTCCAGCTGCTCATCGTGTGTTTAGTGCAAAGATCTGAAAGGGGGTTGAAAGGACATTTGGCTAAATGTTCTGACAAACTCCCTGCCTAAAAGGTTTCCTGATCAGAGGCAGGTTTGGGGATGTAGGGACAGTTGAAGACAAACACATGCCTTGGCCACAACTTGTCAATCAACCATGGGACACCATCAGAGGTATCTAAGTCTCAACCAGGAAACTCTAATCTTATATGTGCATATGATACTATGGCCTCATGTCTATCAAATTTAAAGTGCACAAATGAAAACTTCATACAGACAAAAAATGCTCACTAGAAACTCAAGAAATGCATATTGCTAATACTTGTTTCCTCAGGACCTTTTCAGGTACTTTCTTCAGGGCTCCAAATACACACACTCAACTGGAATCCTAACTCCACTGATGCAAATGGTACAGCAATGACAGCACACCCCAAATCGGTAAGTCAGAGAGATTTTGCTATCTGCCTAGTCATGGACTGTATCATTATGTCACTGGGGAAGGAAGACAATGTGCTAGCTTAGCAGCTGTCCCTTACTTCAAAGGTAGCGATTCCCCATCCACACAGCAGCATGGATAGTATGGATATGGCCAGAAGTGGAGTCTCATTAATCATAAATCCCCAATGTTAGGTAAGCTTTCCCTATGCATCAGTGAAAGTAGTGGGAGAACACAGCCACTTTGGCTACTAAGTGCCGACCTCTCTGATAATAGTATGGAACAATTAGAACACATACTAATGATTCATTTTAACTTGTAGGATCAGAACAAAAGTCTGTGGAGCAGAATGAATAGTGGTGGAGTGCTAATATACATGGCTTGCGTACTAGCAAACTGTGGGTGAGTACTGTTCTTATTACTCTATTGTCTCTTAATGTAGGCGAATCCTTAAATAAGGCCTCATGTGGAGAATCACTGGAAGAATGGGGAACTTGCTTGGGACATGGAGAATGGAGAGGCATCTAGATAAAATAATCTGCTCTTAGTCTATCAGTTGGTGAACTTTCATTTAGAGAAACTATCTGCACCAGCTATTATATTTTATACTCCTTTGATTTTCCTTGTCACTTAACAGGCAGCTGCCAATTTCATGCCAGGAAGAGAATGAGAAAATCTACATGAGAAAGAGCAGCAATTGCGACTAATGAGAAGATACACATTCCTTTGGAAGTTGTCAACTCTACTGTCCCAAAACTTCTGTTCTTTTTCACAGCGCAAGGAAAGAATATAACAGACATATCAATACTTACCCAGAGGCACCCTGTTTGCCATAGTCGGAGGCAGGAGGGACCTGGAAGATGAGAAGACCTGGCAACTGAACCTCTACAAATTGCTTATAGAATCCACCCCACCACTGATGTTCAGTAAACCTTGTGACCATATTCTCACAACTCACTAAACAATATTGTAATCTGTCTTAATGTGTCATCTGTACCTGGACCAGGGTCCTGATGGTGATTGTGTTATACCTTAACTTCAATCTGTAACCATGGTTTGGTTTGGGTTACTTTACCTAAACCACAGGGTGGCATGTCATTCAGACTTGAATGGAGAATTAGCTAATAGCTAAATTCTCCCCCTAACTTCCAGGGCATAATGTCAAGTAGCAGGAATGACAACAAAGCAGAGCTGTTCCTGAAACAGCATCTCTACTGCTCTGGACTGGTTTTCAGTGCCCTCCTAGGGACACAGAAATGATAGGAGGAAAACAGCCTTTCCCCATTATGCATGTATTAGCTCTGACCTCAGGAAGTCCACCATCTGCCTTTTGTTTCTTTAAAAAAAATGAAGTCCTGGTTTATCAGCTAACAGAATAGTGGTTGAGGGACCAGCTGAAGAGGGGAGGAGATGGCAAAACTGCAACCAACTGAAGTTTGCTGTAATCTGGCATGCATTCAATAGATAAATACCTTAGCTTAACACTTAACACTTAGTGATCCTTAGCATACTGTGCAAAAGCAGTACTTGGTTCTGTTAGCTGTGCTTGTGCAGCTTCTTTATTACTTAAGCAGCACAGTGGCGTATATTCTGGCAGCTGGTGACACTAGGTTCTTTATCACAGTTGTCTTTCATGTCCGAGCATCATACACATGATTTTGTCACCCAGATCAGAGGTTCTTAACCATTTTTTGCTCATGGCCCCCTTCTGAGCCTCATTTACCTCTATACCTCTAGTATCTCTAATTCACTAATAGATATTTATTGTAAACTGTAGTAATTTTCAATATTTATGCTGCTGAACTTAGCACAGAGAATGTGATTTGAGGATTATGTCAAATTGACCATAAACCTGGAAATTAAGTTTGAGAGGCCTGCTCAGAAACTTACTGTGCCCCCTAGAAATATAGCATGCCCCCATAGGGGGCCATATGGCCCATGTTGGGAACCACTGACCTGAACCAAAAGCAAGTGTTGGAGGAAGGCTCTGCTTTCTAAATGATCTTCTTCATGCTCTTCTTGCTTAATATATCTCAACCACAGCATTTTATTTGTCTGTTTGTTTTAATGGTTCCCCAACTCTCAAAAAGGCAACTCCTGGCAGCATACAACCATAAAACATAATATCCCAACAAGAACAACGAACACCCTAATAATGAGAGCAACAATACAATTGGGGCATAACAACCACCTAACATCCTTGCCCTGGTGTCTGTGGGAATATCCAGGTCTTCAAAGCCTTCTTGAAGGCTAACAGGCTTGGGGCCAGTCAAATCTTGGAAGGTGGGGGAGGGGGATTATTCCACAGGGCAGGCACCACAACTGTTAATATGGCTATTAGCAAAGCTCATTGATAACTAAGTGGTGGGTAATAGCAAGAAATCATAGGGAGGACTACGTCAAGTTTCGTAAGATTAGAACTTGTAACCTTTCAGCTCTTTGGTAGTAGCTGCAGAACTGCAGCTTCAAACAATTCCTAGCTAAACCACTGGTATGTAAATCAAAAGAATGTGAACATCTACAAAACCAAAGAGCATTCCAAAATAAATTAATATGTGAAATAAATTCACCCCAAAGGGAGTTACTATAGCACAGAACCACTAATATTGGGTCATGGGAATGCCTCAATGAGTTAACAAGGAGTACACCATCATGAGTTTATCTTTTTGATGCAGGTATATAATAAACATTTTTGTCTTCCTTTAAAGGCTGGCCAGTCCTACCTTGTTAAGTAGGCAGTCTTGTGAGACAATGGGTATTACTGGTTACAAGAATGCTTCTGAGGCAAGAGTTATGTGCTCTGCAGCATGGTCTGTACCTCCTAAGGCTTAAGGCCCAAGCTTCCCTGCTTTCTTCAGATGCTGTAGAAGACATTGTCCCTTTGTTGGTTCTGAAGAGTTATTCAACTGTCAGTCCTTATTAGATTTAGTTCTTGGCTCTTAGCAGGAAAATGTCTTTGGCTGGCACTGTCCTTCACATGAGTTCCAGTCTAACTGCTTTGCATTAGTAGCAGAATGAATGGTTGTGTGACAGCTCACAAATTTCTGAACCCTCCTAGAACACCCACAGGTTCTCTGGAAAACTAAAGATGGCTGGATGAATTCTCTGATCTCACTATGTCAAACTTTTGCCTTTGGGGGTCACCGGTGTTTGTGGCAAGAAAGCTTGTGGGAAAGAGAGTTGAGAACAGACGAGCATAGATAGAACAGACGAGCATAGATAGAAAGTAGGAATAAGAATGTTGTAATTAGCAGGACTGTGCAAAGCCTTGAAAGACCTCTTTGTTTTGATATATCTGAAATGAAGCATTCCCTAAAAGCCACTTGATAAAGACATGTAGTCCTTTAGCTTCTAAGAATAAGCAAAGTGAAGCAGCCTCATTGATTCACTTCACTTTCCTCTACCACCTTGTCTGACACATTCAACAGCTAGAAGAGTTTTCTGCTTAGGCACTGCACCTAAGCAGAACCCTCTGCCAATGTGTTTTACACTCCAGAGCATCCTCCAGCTTTCCTAAGTGTCAGAGGAGGTTGAACAACAATACAAGGAACTTGCTGAAGCAGATTGCATTGCCTCTGTGCATCAGTGAAATGAACTGCATCACTTTTGCAGCATGAAATGTCTTTGCATAGAAATAGCAGCCACCTTGCTCAGCTGTTAGCAAAACTTCTTATATTTTGGTCTGTATTTTACACTTAAGGAAGCACATAGAGCATGACTGTACATATCTAAGTGCATATACATGCGTGTGTATATACATACATATATGTACAGTATATATAGATGTACTATTTGAATTTGTAATCAGCTAGATGACACAGGAAGTGGCTGTGCAGGTATTGAAAGAAAGAAACTGCAAAACTAGTAGGAACTTCACAGCTGTTAAATGCACATTTGAAGTGAAGCCTTTGAATAGATCAGCATGAGATTCGCCAGAACTATAGTATTTTAATCCCAAGAAGTGATGGATTTGGGGACTGTTGATTGTCTTATTCAGGTGTTATTTAATGTCCTCAACTCTATGCCCAAAGAATAATGGAGCCACATCAAGGAACCCCAACCTCCAACTTTGCACAGATTGTGAAGCCCTCCTGCTAAGATCCAGGGGCTTGGTACAGACAGGTATATCCAGGGAAGTTTCCATGAGAGCTCCAAAGAACAGAGTTCCGGGCCACAAATCTCTGCATCTACAGCTCTGTGGGCAAAGGCTGTATTCTGACAGACATTTGGGATAGATGATAGATAGATGATAGATAGACAGACAGACAGATAGATATAAGAGTTATTCATTGCAAACCTATCCCCACTCATGTATTGAATTAAGTAATTTAAATAACTCTTGTACAGGGTTAGTGTCTTGCTTGACAAGGGCATTTAACAAAAGTGTAAAGAAGTAGGCCTTATCAGACGTTGTTGTTGTTTATTCGTTTAGTCGCTTCCGACTCTTCGTGACTTCATGGACCAGCCCACGCCAGAGCTTCCTGTCGGTCGTCAACACCCTCAGCTCCCCCAGGGACGAGTCCGTCACCTCTAGAATATCATCCATCCATCTTGCCCTTGGTCGGCCCCTCTTCCTTTTGCCTTCCACTCTCCCTAGCATCAGCATCTTCTCCAGGGTGTCCTGTCTTCTCATTATGTGGGCAAAGTATTTCAGTTTTGCCTTTAATATCATTCCCTCAAGTGAGCAGTCTGGCTTTATTTCCAGGAGGATGGACTGGCTTGATCTTCTTGCAGTCCAAGGCACTCTCAGAATTTTCCTCCAACACCACAGTTCAAAAGCATCGATCTTCCTTCGCTCAGCCTTCCTTATGGTCCAGCTCTCACAGCCATATGTTACTACAGGGAACACCATTGCTTTAACTATGCGGGCCTTTGTTGTCAGTGTGATGTCTCTGCTCTTAACTATTTTATTGAGATTTGTCATTGCTCTTCTTCCAAGGATTAAGCGTCTTCTGATTTCCTGACTGCAGTCAGCATCTGCAGTAATCTTTGCACCTAGGAATACAAAGTCTTTCACTGCTTCTACATTTTCTCCCTCTATTTGCCACTTATCAGAAGTAGGCCTTATCTTTAGGGAATATACTTCAAGTGCCAGCCCTGCAGTGCAATACTATTTATTGACTAGTAGCTTCTGTTTTGTTGTTAGTGGTTTAGTCCCTGCTGACTGTGCAACAGTGTAGGTGAATGAATGCTGTTGCTAATCAACAGCTATACGACTGACAGTGTAATTATTTATTATTCAAATTTCTATTATCGCCCATCTCCCCCCAAGGAGCGGGATTATGCAGGGGGACTATGGGGGGAATATGAGCTAGAGCACTGGCATTTATGTCTCAGAAGCCACCATCACAGATGATATCAACTCAAATGATTGATGACAGTATCCACAGAAAGGCTAAAAATATGGGAGGATGCCTCATCTGTGCAGGTGACACATCCCAGGCCAGGCTGGCATGCACAGTATGGGGAATTCTGTGCAGCTTTGGGTTGCTTTGATGGCACTTCAATCTTTATGCACCCAGTATATGAAAACATATGTTACAAATGTCACAGTTCATACAGCACAATGGTATCACTCACATGACAAGCTGCAGTAATACCACACAGATCTTGTTATGGATTTGTGTATTGTGTGGACCAGACCATATTAGCCAAAGAACAAATGTCTTTGTGAACTCACAAATTCAAGAAAGACCACAAAAGCTTCATGTAGAGTCAGAGATGGACAATAGAATCAGAGGTTCCTCACACATATCCATATAATGGTAGATTATTCATAAAGGGTCGCAATAGACATTAAATGTGCACATCAAATATGCCAAAATGTTTGGAGAACCAGTATTGCCCCTGTTCAGAGCAAAAAATTTATTTCAACATTGTAAGGTTCTACAACTTTGACTACTTCAGTCTCTGCCATGTCCACATCAGAATGGTGTTTTTGTACTGAAAACACATTTTTACTAGACTGAGAGGATTACACATTAGAGTCCTTGGCTTTGTATATGAGATGTTGCTCACCCTTATATACACAGAAATTCATGTACTTATTTCTTTTGGTATACAAGAAAGAATCCTTCTTCAAGCTACATTGAAAAATGATGAGAATACGCAGAGTACAGGTAGAAAAGGGTGAGAAACTAAGGTTTTGTTATTTAATTTCTTTGTTGTTGGTGTGTTGACGATGGCTATTCTAAACACAGACTGCATCATATCCAATCAGACACCAATTCTATCTGCATTTGTAACTTATTGTTATGTGGGATGACTTTTAGTGAAGTGAAAAGTCCTGGAACTTACAGTCTGTCTTTTCATCTGTAGCATGCCCCTGTTTGGATGACTCGCCTCAGTTAAAATAGAAAGAAATGTCATTCCATTCATTTCCTTGCAAGACAGTCCACATGCTACCCAATCCGGCAATCTAGCAGCACATGACAAATTGAGAAAGGAAGCATTTCATTTGTATCACCCTGGCTGTTTTTCAAATGTACTCAATAATATAGGGGAGGTTATATGCAGCACAGGAATTCCTATGTCTTAATAAAAGACTTTTTTCCTAAATCTTTTGGTTGTTAGTTCTTGTGAAGGCAACAGAATTAGTATTTCAACTCTGATCCTAAAGTTAGGTGCACTGCAATTTTTTAAGGCCACAGTAGATTTAAGCATCTGGGAACATACTCTAACAATAAATTATTCTCAACTTCCTATAGAAAGGCATCATACCAATATATATACAACCTTTTCCTGAATAAACCTGTATCTACCTGCCATGCCTGAGATGTATCACTGTATATAATATAAGCTTACTATACTTTTTTTTAATCTGTTCAATCATGTCCAATTCCTGGAGACTGCCTGGACAAGTCCCTGCAGTTTTCTTGGCAGGTGTTTCAGAAGTGGTTTGCCATTGTCTCCTTTCTAGGGCTGAGAGAAAGTGATTGGCCCAAGGTTAACCAGCTGGCTTTGTGCCTCACAGTCTCCCAGTTTCTAGCCTGCTGCCTTAACCGCTACACCAAACTGGCTCTCCTACTATACATTAGCTTGCTTTAAATTTATTGCAGAGAGTCCCATTCTTTTTAGCTAATATTGAAACAAGTCAAACATAGATGGCATTCATTAATCAGCAACAATATTGCTTTTTCAGAAAGCACTAATTCCAAATCCATATATTATTTCTAAATGTGGGTATTAACATTTGATATTGATCTTAGCTTGTCTAAGAATTAATAAAATTACATGCCTGGAACAGCTAGCAGGACTGTGTGTGTATGTGTGTGTGTGTAAATAATTTTTTCTAGTGTCCATAAATACTCTATAGACATCAGCTTGCAACTGCCTGTCACCTTTTTTGAACTTGTTTATCCTCACCAATCTTCCTTTCTGTGAAATGGGTATCTGTTACAGCAGAAAAAAATAGGCTTGAATGAGTGGCTTTATTTTTGAAACTCAGAACTCATTTCTGTACTTTAAAGTATTAAAGTTGCCTTTAAATTGTTTTGGATGAAGTGAAAGGCAATTTGGAGCTATGAGGGACTTTTTGGCTATGCTGAGGTTCAAACATTGTTGTAATCAAATCAAATCAAATCGTTTATTACAGCCATAAAGCCAGATACAGCAAAATATCCAATAATAGAACTGTTAATACATCTATATCTATAACAGAAAAACAATGAATATAATAAGATCTAAAGATAAATAAGAACATGTATAATAAAATTTTAAAAATAGTATTATAAAAAGCAATGAATACGTAAGTATCCAAACTTAGTTAATAGTGCAAAGTATTGTACAGCTGAAGGCACAAAACTGGGCAACTTGGAGGATATTTTTGAGTCCTTGTCCAAAAGAAGTAACAGTAAATAGAAATTATACTCCCTGCCTGGAAATTTCAAGATTGGATAAATAAGGGTCTGTCCAGCACCTTTATATAGGAAGCAGCATAGTAGCACATGGCCTAGAGTTTCTATTGAGCCATCACGACATGGATATAACCAGAGAGACATAGGAGTATCCTTAAAACGTTCAAAAATAGGACTACTGAGGGAGATGCGTGCAGCCTGGCTAAAGTGAAAGCCTTAGGAAATTTCAGAATTGTATACAGTAACTGTTGTAACTATCTTTTCAGATATGGACAGAGCTCAGTGGAGATAGGTTTGAGTCACACTATGAACTCTTTGATTATTGAGTAGTCAGCCAATGAGTTTTATTAGTTTGGTAAATCCTGGAAATCAGAGCACTTCAGGGAGTGCTGCTTTGCCATTTATGTCTCTCACTCTTTCAACAGAATTTGTTATGGATGGGGGTGGGGTTTGGAGTGAGAAGGAGAGCAAAAAGGAGACTCAGATTTATTGATTATCCAAATAGGTCTGAAATACCATGCTGTCTTGCATATAATACAGACTATTTCTTTATATCTGATTATGTTTAATCTGCCGTAGTGATACCACACATATTTCCCTGACTTTTTAAAAGCAGCACATAATGCATTATTTCCAAACGGGGCTAACATTGCCAATGAGCCATGCCAACAACCCCATCAACCCAGTAACGTAAGCAGTCACAGGACAGTGGATTCCTTGATCTTAGTAAAGTCTACCTTTTGGGGTTGTGCTATAATACAGCAATTGATTTTTTTCCTTTAGCACCTAACATACATTCCACCCTTCCAATATTATGGGTGCTGTTTTAAGATTTTATCTCTACGAAGATGCTGTTTTAAGATTGTATCTCTACACACATAAACCACCTTTAATAAATTTTACTGACAAGGACACACATATTTGGGACATTTTCCATTTTTTAAAACAAACACAACAGAAAATTTTAATCTTTCTGATTTTGTCTATAACTCTAGGAATATACGGATGTGCACGTCCCTTTGGTTTTTTAAAATACATTTCTTAATGAAAACCACACCTAACAAATGCTTTGAAGTGTTTGTCAAAATCTTATTGCATTTGAACACTTCTAACACTTCTTCCACAGTGTTAATTAGTACATTTGAGTCCCACATGCAGTGTTTTTGGAAAGCAATATGCATATGACTTGTCTTTTAGCGGAAACTTGTTCTTTGGAACTGAATAATCAAAGTGGAGCAGAAACAGACTGGACACACATTTTAGAACCCTTCTAAAGAATAGTGAGAACTACTGTACATTGTTGAGAGGGAGTAACCAAGATGATTCAAAGGAGTGTCCAAGCTTTCAAATTCTAAAGAAGTCTTCATCATATGAATCCCAAAGTTAAGTCAACTCCAACAGAAGAGAATATCTGTAGCTCAGGGTTGAACTGTGGAGTCCTTGGTGCTCTCTGAGCTTGGTTGTTTGCTTGCAGACATTTCATTACCCAGCTAGGTGACATCATCAGTGCGAGTGAGTGTGGGGTTTGCTCCCTGTTTATATACAGCAGCTTGCCCTGCCAAGTGTTGGTGGGGGGTGGTTTTCTCCTTGGTAGTTCCTTGATTAGGATATTGTTTGTCTGCTTGATTGTTTGCCTGGTGTTAATCCCTGCTTAACTGGGTGTTGGCTGCTGGAGAGGATGTGTTCTGGTCTTTTTGTTTCCTTCCTAGCTTTCTTATTGTCTATTTTGGATGGTTTGTAAATGTGGTTTATCTCTATGTGTCTATTGATGGCTGATCTGTCTGAATGCCAAGCTTCCAGGCATTGCCTAACATTTTTGGATTTGGCTTGGTCTAGGATGCTAATAATTTCCCAACTGAAACTGTGGTGGAGTCTATCCATGTGTTGTGAGATTAAGGAGTTCTCATCGTGTCTTCTGACTGCCAGTTGGTGTTTGTGGAAGCGCTCTGCTAGTCTTCTGCCTGTCTGTCCTACATAGTGGCTGTTAGATTGTATGCTGTAGATGGCTCCTGTTTTTCATTCTTGGGCTACTGGGCCTTTGGGTTTACTGAAGATGTTTCGGAGGGCTTTTGTTGGTTTGTGTGCTACTGTTATGGAATGTGTCTCTGAAGGGGGGTGATGTGGGGGATTTCAGTGGTGCCGCTGGTTCTCAGGAAGGAGGGAGCACATTCCAAGGAGGTGGAGGAGAGAAGCAGAGGCACAGTCCGGGGGGCAATGGTGGGAAAACGAAGAGGTTCAGGGTAGCCCCGCCCTAGAGTCTCCCAGGTTATTTCTCCTGAGGTTAGGTAGAGTGGCTTTAGTCTGGCAAGATTCTGTCTATACAGTGTGAGCAAATAAAGAGCTGGAGTTTGAATGGACTGACTCTTCGTTGTTCCTGGGCTGAGCCTGACAGCTACGGTGGTGCTGTGTGGTTGTCATAGTCTGTTGGTGGTTTCTGAGATGTTTCTGATGTATGGTGGTGGTATCCTTTTCATAGCTTGTGATGGTTGTGCTGTAGTGGGTTGAGTGGTCAGGCACTTTTTGATAAAGTTGCGTGGGTATCCATTTTGCTGGAAGATGCTGTATAGGCAGCCTGTTTCCTTTTTTCTGGACTTCTGGGTTGTGCAGTGCATTTGTACTCATCCGAATACACAGTCCCTCTTGTAGGATGTTGGGTTGTTATTTTGGTAATGGAACACTTGGTTAGTCAGGGAGCACCAAGGATTCCACCATTAAGCCAACTATTCAGGCAGGGCACTTGCAATTTAGAGTCTGTTTCAATATGGAGACTGTAGATGGAACACATTAGTCAGTGATAAGTATGTAGGTAAGGCAAGGAAAAATAACAAGTGTTCCCATTTCCCCAGTTTCTCCAGTTCTGGAACCAGAAAGGTTGCTGAGATTCTGATCTGTTTCTGTGCTTGGCTGGCAGAGCTTTCCTTTTCAGAAGTGGGGTGGTTGGAAGCATCAGTCATTATGTTTTGACCCTACATGCTAGGCATAACCCACTACCTGCACATCTACTGTACTAGTTTTTAGTCCACTGTCTTCATTTTGAAGCTGACCGCAATCTCAGAACCTCATGACTAAAACATCTGACCTAAATTTTTCCCCATCTTCAGCTTGTTGTTCCACTTTGCCTGACAAAACTTAAAATCCTTATACACTTTGTGATTCATTTTGATTGGCCCTAATAAAGTTATTACCTAATCATGGTAACATTATTAAACCAAGTTAAATATGCACAAATATAAAGATGAAACCCATCTTTATATTTGAGATTATGAATATCACTTGTCAGAAATAACAACTTATTATTCTCATAGCACTCAGGACCTGGATTTGCAAACCTGTCTGATTGTTTTTCCTAGTCATTAGCTAAGAACTATTTTTCATCTTTGTATTTGTGCATATTAAGCTTGTTCTTTTTGAGAAACAGGTATTAATAAATTACTTGAAGGGAAAATGTGAATATATACAGTATGTATGCCAATATTTATATTTCTCTGACAGATAATATTGCCTTGCAAAGTGTATCTGCTTGTTTGCATATTGTAGCAATGCTAAGACTTCAGGAAGCTGTACACTAGAGACCTGAAGTACTGATACCTGGGGGGAGGGGGTTGTGGGATAGAAATGATAGGCATAAAAAGAAATGTAAATCAAATAAAAGTAGTTGCTACTTTCTTGTTTCACTATGCAGAATGAAGCCAATTTAGTGGCCTGCTAGAACCACTGAAATGGAGCAGAGCTTGTAACACAGCAGAGAAGCTGCACAGAAAAAGAATATTATCTTTAAATAGCTTTCATGAGCATGCCAGAGAAATACAGGTTATGGATCTTACACACTCAGCCCCCCCAAGCATAAAGAATCACATGCTTATACAGATTAGGTTAAGATAAGTAAAAGAATTCTTACTGACTTTATTGTTGCTTCTGTTACATCCATCTTGGTGGAAAAGATGAAGTTATTTTGTTCTTCTTTTCTTTCTAAATACTTAGTTTTGCCTTAAACCCTCAGCCCTATTTTGCTGCCAAGGGCTGTGTGGAAGAAAGGGGCAGAATCTTTCATCAAGGCCCGAGCACATGGCCCTGATGAATGGAGAGCAGGGCAGCATGCTTGCTTCTCCCTGGGTGGAAGAAAGAAAGGAGAGAGAGAGGAAGTGGAAGTGGCAACAAAACAGCTTCCTCAGAGTTGCATTGTGGGACAACTCAATTTACATGCTAATTCACATGCTAATGAGGCATGCTGGATTTGCCAGGACTTCCAACACAGAAAACCAGTGACTCCCTGATATGTCATACCTACTCTGAAACTCAGAATGGGCATCTTCCCATCTTCCTGGAGTGTTGCAAATAGGAAACAAAGTCATCAACCAAGCTCGCTTAGGCACTATTGAGTATCATCTTGCCCAGAGTTTTATTCACTTACTCATTTCTTGTCTTCCTCCAGAGGTTAAAGGTGGTATACCAGGCTCTCTCTTTTCCAATTTTTTCTAGGTTGGGCTGAGACAGAGTGACTGCCCCAATATCAGCCATAGCTTCCATGGCTGAGGGAAGACATGAACCTGGAACTACCCAGTCTTAATCCAGCATCTTAACCATTATGCCACACTGACTCTTATTTGACATTTGATTCTCACAGAGCAGATAGGAAATTGTGTAGAAGCTTAGCAAGGTCCTTGGAGCAAAATTATTCAGTCGCAAGAACCAGATGTGGAGTATAGAAACCTCCCAAATGGGTTTGTCTTGGCTCTATGAAAGGCATACACCCATCACTTCATGGCTGTGGTACAATTTCCAGAGCTTCCTCTCCACACAACACCAAAATGCAGTGGAGCGGCTGCTGAATCTGGTGGCAGAGTGCTCAGAAACAGTCTTTATTTACTTGGAAAGCTTTGAGTTATGGGGCAAAATATCAAGACAAATTTTTAAAACCCAGGATGGTCTTCAGAGTGAATCTTGCCTAAAATTAAAGCTGAGATATAGCACTGTAATTGTGTAACTAATTATTTTAGCTTTTAAGTTAAAAACTTTTGCCTTTTAAAAAACATCTCATGGTGACAAAATGGATTGAGTGTGTTTATACATTCTGGTTTCAAACAGTTTATCTTTAATTTTTAGAAAAAGATATCGGGCAATTTAGCATGCACAAGACTATGCTAAGCTTTTCATGCTTCTCTTCTTGACTTGTAGAAAATATTTGTCTGGCTACTGCTAGCAGCAGTAGAGATGCCATTTATCAATATATTTTATGTTCTACCTTTTTTATCTGCCCCCAACCATCATATCCTGCCCACACCCGTATTTTAAGCTTAAAAAAAATGGAAAGAAGTAACAGCTGAGAAGCTGTCAAAGATATTGCTCCCCCTTTTGTGCAGCACTTCTCTGATCTTGTGCTACCGGTGGGTGGGAGCATTTCCTCCAGGATAAAGGGGAAAATACCACAGTTGGAGGTGTACTCTGGGCTCCAACCACTTCATGGATGCACTAACCACCTCTTGACATCAGAAATCCCCTAGCTGGGAGTAGACAATGAGTCAGCCGATCCCTAACCACATAAAGCTGCTTCTCAGTGTATTCACTTGTTTTAACAAGATTGACAGAAATCTTGACTCAGGTGCCGAGTAAATATTAATGAGCCATGGATTGCTTCGCTCAGCTCCTCAACTGAGAAGAAAATAACCCATCAAGGAAGCAATGGCTCCCCTTCAATGTGGTGTCTCTGCATTCCTGGCAGAGGAAATAAGTGGCAGTTATGTCAATACAAAGGAAAGGAATCCCCAGCTGGTCAGCAAAATGGGTTTTCTTCAAGAGACAAAGTTCAGGACTCTGCTTGACCAGGGAAATCCCCAGGAGCAAGTCTAAACTGGGGAGCCTCTGCTCCTCTTTCAGGCTAGAGTTTCTGGATGACTTCCTCCTAAGCCATAAATGATTGTCCTCTACTTCTGTGGGGAAGACGGCTTCCATGGCCCAATTCTTGGCAAAGGTCTTGCTCATCCTGACTCCTTTTTAAACTGGTGTGTGTGTGTGTGTGTGTGTTAATTTGTCCCTCTGAGCAGCAGATGCAGGGGAACAATAGGACATTTACAGCTGGATTAGAGGGCACTGTGCAAAGGCCCCCAACAGTCTGCAGCAGTCTCTTTTTGCTTTTTAAAACAGAATGACTACTGTGGAACAATGTTCCAATCAACCATGTATGAGAGAGGAGGGAGGGGGTTTGCAGTGACTTTAACCTATTCACCATTTTTATTTTCTAACAATGCCTGAATCTTCTGCTTGGGGGTTTATGGAATTCTTGGAATTAAAGGCAGTGCTCTAAGCTGGAATTTTGCTGTCCATTTTGTGTTAACTGAAAGAATATTTTAAAATATTTTTTAAAAGTCAAGTGGAGTGGCAAACCTGGGAGCTCCAAGGGAGATGTCTGCAGGCCCATTGCTGTCAATGGGCACCATGCTGGGATCTCAGAGGTATAAAATTGCATTTTAGATCAATGACATATTAAAATGGACCATATTGAATCATACCTCACTTCCTTTAACATTCATTGTGGCAGACAAGTAATATAACACATGAAATTTAAAATAATAAAAAGCCTAATCAATCAAAATCAGCAATCCACTGTAATCTCAAACATTAAAATTCCAGTACCCAGAACTGCTACCATATAAAGAATAAATTCCTTTTAAAAGTTACCAATAAGGTCTAAATAAGAAGAGCTGAAAAAGTAGAGCAGAGCTGAAGAACTAGTGACCTACTAAGGCAAACAGCCTTCCAGCTATGTATTTTGGCTGGCAGGTTTTTTTTTTAATGCAGAAAAATAATAGCATCAGCACATTATTTGGTAACAGGTTAGGAACTCACACTTTAGAGTGACAGAAGTTTCCAGGATCAGACTAGATAAAATAGGTATCTCAACCTTACTTTCTTTTGTAGTCCAAACAAATAATTCCTCTGCACTGGGGAGAAACTCCCACCCCTTCACATTAGCCCTCCGTTATACCACCCCAAGCTAGGTTTTGAAGAAGGATTTGGAGGGAAGGTTTTCTTCAGAACCTCAACAATGGAAGAAAAGATTGAATGTCTTCTCTGCTCCTAGCAATTATCATTACTAATTGTGTTCTAAACGTTAAGTGTAGATGAGATGCAAAGACATATTTTGGCTGCATATACAACATTCTTAATTAGGTTGCTTTCTGACTTCTTTAAACACTCAAATCTAGTCAACAAAGGGGCAGATGATAGTCAGTTTTCACACAACACTCTGAAGATTGCTTTGGATGAAAATACCCCACACTGGTCAGCAATGTGCAGACTCCAACACCTAGTCAACAGTGGGCAGTTTCCAAACCCTGCCCAGTCAGTTCTCCAAGGAGAAAAAAAGTGTGTGTGTGGGGGGGGGGGAGAGGAACAGAACAGATGAAGAAACAAGCCTCTATGTTATAGAAGTCACTATCAAGTCCTGAAGAAAAGAACAGACCTCTGAAACACTACAGCACCCAAACTACAAATCCTGCCTCTTGACTGACCAGTGGAAAAAGGGCCAGTGAAATCTTGCAAATATTCCCCTGCCATGAAAGGTTGATGGGATACCAGACAAGAGTAGGGAAACTGTGCAAATGGTCTTTATACCATTAAATGGCAGCTCTTGATTCAATATGATTATGTAATGCCATAACCAGCAGAAAGGAGAAATGGCTGAGTTGGTGGCCAACTGGGTAAAGCACCTTGTGTGAATAGGACCTTACTGGCTGGTAGCAGTCTGGTCCTTAAACAGATCAAACTAGGGCAGTCAGGGATTAATAGGGGGCTGGGCAAGAAAATCATTTGACAAAAAGAGGTAGAAAATATGATGAAACCCAAAACTTTTGTTAAAATATCATATAGTATGGTTAAGGAATTAAGGTCCTGCATGGGAGCTTGGTAGGAAGAGATGAGGGCACCACCTGTCTGGTGTAGGGCCATTTTTGGGTTGCTAGATCTGAATTCAAGCCATGAGCAGAACAGCAGAGCTTGAAAAGGGGTCTCATTTTCTTGTTTGGTTTCCCAGCTGTTGAATCTGCCTCCTGGCATAGAGAATTGTAGATCCCAAATGAAAAATTGTCTGTACTGTATATTTATTTTCCAACTAATTTTTGGGAGGTTATTCTTATCTGATATTTATTTCCATCCATAGGGGGGAAAAAACTCACAGTATTTTAAATCTGCAAAATCCCCATTATGGTGGTATCATTTTGGAAAAGAGAATCTATATATTGTTTATACAAGGAGCACCAAAAGTCTGGTCCTGTAAACAATTTATTATATAAATTACATTAAATGATCAAATTGGTTGCCATTTTCTTCTAAACATTCCTTTACTTGTTTGATGCATGACCTCTGGATATTCCCAAGTACAGTAACATTTTCTCGGAAAAAATATGAATTAATAAAACATATTGCGATTGGCATATGGGACCTGACTTTTGGTATACCATGTATAGGCCCAAGTATTGTGTCACAAACATTGTCCATGTTATCTCCCCGTGAGGTCCATTTTCATAAAGGGCTCCTACTTTACCCATGGTGCAGGGTGATAATATTTGGTATTACTACCGAATGCTTAACAAAGCAACAATAGTATCTTCTATTTAGTAAGTGTATGTATAATATACTGATGTAATACACTGATCTTCTTCAAGTGCTTTATGTGATCTGTTAGTGTTTCATATTCTGTTAGTAATAATGAGGTGGACATATTTATAGACATTTTGTAAACACTTTTTCTAAGTGCTCTGGGATAAGTGTGGGTGTTCTGTTTCCTGGAATGCCATAATTTTCATTTCTATTCTGTGCCTGTCCATTTTATCACTGAGAGGAGGATGACAAAAAGGAGAAGTGGAATGATTTAATGACTAAGTGCCTGATGGCACTAGTTTTCCTTGTCTGACCTTTCCTTTCTTAACGGATAGCAAGGATATCTCTACCCTGTTCTGAGGCAGGATGTACATACAAGAAATCTGCATCCTCCAACCATTCAGGCAATGTGAAAGCCAGACAACTTTTTCATTTGATTTCCCATCTTTTATGTCCCCTTTTCAGGGACAGATATCATGAATGCAAGCCAGGTATTAAGATGGAGGCTGTGACTTATAATCTATCAGCTCCCTTCTCTGCAGTAGAAAGAATGGGTGTTCCATTATTTGAGGGTCTTGGGTCATGTTTGGACAGGAGCAATGTCACATTAAACATTTCTGGTACACCAACAGCTCATGCTTCATTTCTTTGTAATCCTTTCAAATGAGAAAAAAATGCTAGACATCAACCTGACTATGAATATTTTGTTCCACATGAGTTGATATTTCTAATATAGAAGAGCAATTGAATAATGCTGCTAAGGGCATTGGCTGAGGAGACTTACAAATGAAAAAGAGTATGATAATGAAATGTGTGCTTTTGATTTTTTAAAAATTTCATTTCCATGTTTGTCTGCATACTTCTCAGTGGCCTTGTTGACTTACTTAACAGGGTCATGGGGATAAATGTGTTCTAAGAACTCCAAAACTGAATTAAGGGAAAGTGATTCTTTCAGTCAGCTAGGCAAGGAACTACAACAATAGACTTCCAAGGACATTAAGGCTCTGAGAAATAGATTTATTGTAGCAAAATTAATGAAGCCGCTATGAAAGAATTCCAGCAATTGCTGTGTATAATATGCAAGCCTTATTTACAGTATACGAAATTAAGCCTATGCAATATAAAGACTAGAAGCCACTCTCTTTTGTGTGGGAGTAACAATTCCATCTGTCTCTTGTTTCGGTAACAGACTGAACTGGTATCAGGCTGTTTGTTTCTAATTGTGTGAGAACTTAATCTCGCAACTTACTGGAGCTCTAACTTCCTTCTGTCATCTATGATCCAGACTCAGCACTCTGGCTTTGTGGTTGTTTTGATTTTTGATGGGGGGGGGGGAATGAAAAGGGGGCAGAAACAGTGTGGAGGATATAAGACCAACAAACCCATCTGTAGTAGTGCCAATCTCAATGACATCTCCCAAATTTTTATTTTTCATATTGGACAAATGAACGTTTTACTATGAGTTGGCTAACAAAATTCAGAAGTATATAAAACAAGCAAAGAAAAAAATATGAGTGCCTGCTCATACAAATTAGAGCCTGACTGTTGAGAAATCAACAGGTTGAGACAATCTGGGCTAGCAGTACCATTAAACAAAGTGAATGAGTCTTTGCAGGGAAAAAAAACTGGTGTCACAAAATGGCAGAAATAGTTTACATAGTTATTTTATTCACTTGTGCTGTATTTTTCTTTCCAAGGAAGGGAGAATGGGTGAAATAATTTGATTAGATATTTTGAATGGATCAATTCACGAAAGGACTTTGAAGTAAAACTAAAATGGCATCACAGACACACTGGGGTCAGGAAGGCCGAACAGTTTTCAGCATTAGAAAATCACTTCTAAAGACACCTGCCTTGTTTCTTCTCATCTGAGATTTATGGCCTAAAACCAGCATAATAATACTTCTTTCTCCCACTTCACATGCTCTAATATGTTTCTGTACTGTTTGCAGGAGATTGATTCTCACACTGTTGAGAAGCTGACATGTCTTTTCTGAAACAGCTGGCTTATTTGTGGAACGAAAGAGCAGAGGGAGATTTGGGTGTGCCTGTGTGTGTGTATGTGCTTGCTCAATGGACTTATTTTTAACTATGCCCTCAGTTTTCTAAGTGAAATGTAGGGAACATCTAGATTTCCTAGGAGGGTTGTGTTATTATGCCTATTATTGTTTCACTTACCATGAAATACTGATGTATAACAAAGCCCAGCAACCAGTTTTATAGCCAGCCTGGGATAAAAGAATATGAAGGCCAAGTGCTGAACTAGATTTTCATTCCCCAGGCCTTCTTGCCATAGTCCCTTATCTTCTTAACAGAAGCATACAAATGACTCAAGATTGAAGAAACGGTTCCCACCTAATGTCAAACTGCCGTAGAGCACTCAAGCTCCTTTTCTCCCAAAGCTACCATACCCATGCATATTCTTCATCCATTTGGGATATCCTTCATCTTCTTGTTAATTCATATCTAAAGGCAAAACACATATATTTAATACTTAAGCCAGCCTCAGGTATGGGCAATTCAGCTTCCTCTGCCCTCTCCCTACTTCGAAAGTCCTCAAAGTATAACATTAACCTTTCGGGAAGAAGCCTTCAGGTCAATGGTAGCCTCACAAAATAAGGCAACAAACAAGGCATTATTTGCTTTTAAAGAAAATAAGAATTATGACTTCCTCAAACAGTGTTTGTTTAATGACTCCAAAACTGGTTTGGAAAAGCATTAGGCAACTACAATATAATAATTTTTTAGAAGCACATGTAGAAGGTCCCATGCACACCTGAATTTCAAAGATGTTTCTTTTACTGGAGGGAATGTATGCATACTTATTACTTTGTGTGTCCCCTTTCAAATTATATCAGTGGAGAGAAGAAAGGGTTTTCTCTCATTATCTGAATGGACATGATGAGCTGAGCAATATCTGAACTGAATAAACCACCATCTATTAACAGTCAAGAAAAACAATTCCAGTTTGTAAGATTTTTTGTGATGGAACTTCCGAAACATGATAAATGTTGGTTAATATTCACCAGAAAAAAATTAGAAATTAAATTTAAAATAATAATTTATTTTATCAGGATTAAATAACTTAACTGAATATCCTTCAAGAAGCAGGCCCTCAACTAGGGTCTGTGTTACCCGGGGCAACCATGGATTCCGTGCCCATTTTGGCGCCTCCCCCCAGCACTCATTTTGGCATCCTACCAGCGCGGTGCCCGGGGCACATGCCAGTTGCCCCCCGCTAGCAACTAAAATTGCTGCGCTCATTCAAATCCATGTGGTTTGTTGTTGGCTTAGTGCAGCGTTTTTCAGCTTTTTGACCCTGCAGAAACCTTTGAAATATTTTTCAGGCCTCGGGGAACCCCTGCATATTCAGACTCAAATATAGGCCAGAAGTTACAAAATTATTATATTTGTTTCACATGTAGCCTTTTGTTGCCCAAATTTGAAATAATTTTTTAAATAAATCATGATCTCCCAGGGAACCCCTAGTGACCTCTCATGGAACCCTATGTTTCCATAGAACCCTGGTTGAGAAACCCCGGCTTAGTGGGTGAATCTAGACATTTTGCTTGGTAAATCATGGTTTATGGCTTAATGTGATGTGTTTACCAAGCCCATGGTGCAAAATTCCAAACATGAACAGAATTTTGTCCTTCTTTCAGGTATTTTAGCTCAACTTAATCCTGCAAATTAAATTAGACTTAAAGACAACAGTTTGCAGAAGGCCACCTAGTGAATTTCATAGGTAAGCCAGGATTTAAAACTGAATGTCTTAGAATCAAAAGCTAGTAAGTTAGCAATCCTACTTTATTGTTTCTTAACAGTCACTACATGTATAAATATCATAAACTCTGTGATCCAATGAAGCATAGAAAAAGAAAAGGACAGACCTGCAGCCAAAAAAGGAAAGACTTCTGTTGCACATTAAAAGAATAACTGATCTGTTCTTTGTTAAGATGCAACAGGGCTCTGTATTTTTACTGCAACAAATCAACATGTTTCTCTTGGAGAGCCTTCTGCATCAGCTGTGTGAGCTGTAGTCCCCAGCATACCAGCTCCTGGGTATAAAGGAATAGACTGGAACAGCAGAGCGAGTCCTGCAGCCTACCTATGCAAAGCCCAGAGCGATGCAGAACAGGAAGAGCTGTTCATTTCGGCTCATGTTATTGGGAAGCTGTGCTAGGAAATAGGCCGGGAGCAGCCGCTCTGGAAGACAGCATAAATCAGCTATTGAGGAGAGCATCTGAAATGTCACCACAACCTTATTGTTTGCAAAAGGAAGGCACTAGACTTCCCACTCTTTCATTTTGACAGACGATCTGCCGGCACCTATAACAAAATGTGACTCAGGAGAAGTACTTTGGGAAATGAAAATTAAGACATTCTTTTTCTCCTCACATTGCAAAGGCAATAAAGCAAGTAATTCATTATGAAGAAACAGTTTCCTAGTAATGGATTACTCTGATTCAGTAAACGCTGACTGTCGGTTCATAACTAAAAGGAAGAGATGGACAAAAAAATGAAAGCCTTCTTTATCTTTTTCTTTTTAACTCTTTCTGGACAATTTGAGACTTACAGATATCCCCAGCATTTATTTATTTGGGATCAAGAAGCCTCTCTCCTGTGGTTACAAACTTTACATGCTTCTTCTGAGTGTATCACTAACCCCACAACATCCACAGAATTTGAACAATGGGATAACAGATTTTTTTACATATTTCTCCTGCAGACTTTCCATGAATTGGCTGTATAGCAGAACTCCCAGTGAATGGGACCTTGACTTCCCCTCCTCCTCCCCCTCCTCCTTTTTTAAGCACCTGTATTTATACCCTGGTAGTCAACAAGTTATGGCCCCATTTTCTTGGTTCCCCCTAAGAGCTGCCCAAGCTATGATTACCAAAGACTGGTGGCAGAGTTTCCCATCAGTTTGCATTGGAGGAAATATACATTAAAATATACATTAAAAAAAGGTTTAGGGGAAAAAGAACCCCTAAAAAACAGCAGGGGGGAGGGGAGCTGTCAGGATGTAATATCCTGCCTTGGCGCCAGGAAGGAACATCCTGCCAATCCATAAATATCTACAGGGTCGTTGGGAGTACTTAATGGTAAACAGCCAAATTTGCAGAGTAGGTGAGAATGCTTGCGGGAGGGTTAGACTGCGATGACCAAAGGGCCGCACCGAGCAGACCAGCACCAAGGACAGATCAAAGGGGGCTATTGTCGAGTTGATTGATTCGGGCCAGGAAAGACCTGAAAACCGTGAGACGAAGGGAGGGGTTGTCAAGCAGTGGATCCCCAATGGGGAGGTGGGGAATCTTGACCAATTTAAACGGTTGGTCACACAGGCTTTCCTCACTCGAATCTTTAAAGTGTAATGGATCACTAGCTTTAATAAAGAACTCTTCGTATCCTTATTGGCTTGTGCTGAGAGTTACTTACTTGTTTGTTTGTTTGTTTGTTTGTTTGTCAAATTTTACCACCACCCATCTCCCCACTAAGGAGGGGAGAAAGGAGATTTAACAGCTAAAGGATCACGAGCATCACAGGAACAGTATGTAAATCCATATCTTACCACAAGTGTGATGCAGTTACACCTACTTTGCACAATCACCCCACCTACTGCACTCCTCCCCTCCACAAATGTTAAGTGTGATCTCTAATCACCAAAAGATTGTCCACCCCTACTTTAAACAATAAGAACCTCACTTGTCCTAGGCACTGCCTGCAGCTAATCTGCACCACAGAGACTATAAGTGATCTTTGCATCATCATCATCATCATCATCATCATCTGGTTACCCCTGATATATTTAATAACCTCTTCCCCTCTGTCACATTAAAAAAAATCACTTTGATAGAAATCTTTGAAGTAGGTTTTGGGGCTGCCTGCAAACCTGGGATTAAGTATGTCTAGATATGGATCACATCTGCCCCAGGTATTCTGTCTGTAATACATGGTCTTATCCTGTGTTTAGTTTATTCTGAAAGGGATTTTTAAATTCAGACATGATAGATAGATAGATAGATGATAGAGATAAATCGGTAGAATGTTCTATTGAAATCATTTACATAAACCAACGCCCAAAGCCTAGTTCCCCAGAACTAATCAGAAAAAAGTTTAGAGCTAGGGACTCTGTCTTGTCTTATCTTGTCTTATCTTATCTTATCTTATCTTGTCTTGTCTTGTCTTGTCTTGCCTTGCCTTGCCTTGCCTTGCCTTGCCTTGCCTTGCCTTGCCTTGCCTTGCCTTATCCTATCCTATCCTATCCTATCCTATCCTATCCTATCCTATCCTATCCTATCATCTTCTTTATTATTTTACTTTACTTTACTTTACTTTACTTTACTTTACTTTACTTTACTTTACTTTACTTTACTTTACTTTACTTTACTTTACTTTACTTTACTTTACTTTACTTTACTTTACTTTACTTTACTTTACTTTACTTTTTTCCCCCCTGGGTTTATGTACAGCTCCCACCAGAGTGACTTTGAATGGCATACAAATTATGCAGTCACTACTGCCTTATAAGCTTTGGTAGCATGAACATTATGGGACTGGTCCTGGGGACCTGGTCTAGGAGCAACTGATTGATCCAAATTAGGAAGAGGAATCTTTGCCTTTTATCATCAGAATGGTATGCTTATTCCAAACAGACCCAACTGGGTAGTCCATATGTAGGGTGTCACTCTGGATCAGGGGACCTCCGTTTGTACTGATGCCCTATATTCTATATATCATGGTGCATTGTAGTATGCAATACCTGAATTCATCCCTTTGTTTTTGTATGCCTCCTTCTATCTGTGGGTGGTAGAGCTTGGATGGATGGGTGGACAAATGGATGCATTTATAACATTTATTCTGTATGTTTTATAGAAAGTCTTAGTTCTAATGTAAGTTTATGGGTGGATGATCCGTTGATATAAATAAACTTACTTTTAGGTAAATGTGCTGAGAATCACTTCCTAATTATTTTCATGTGCTAGAAAATGTACAACTAGACCATATAGCCATTCTGCAGATGGTAAAAGAGATTTGTAAGGCATCAATATACTTTGTGGTTTCAGTAAATTCTCCCTGATAAGCAATTCATTTTGATATGTTTTCTCCCTGAAAAAATATGGGATTTTTGGGGAAAAGCCTTGTAAAGAAAAGGCCTGTATAATTATTTGAAAAGGCCTGTGTAATTATTTGGAAACAAAAATTTCCATGAAAAAAAATAGAATATTGTTTTTAAAAAATCAGTGAGAAGAAAACATTAAATCAGATTTTCAATTCTTTAAAAAATTATGCATGGCTTTTCATGAAGGCCTTTAACCAGAATAAACCTTTCTAAAGACCACTCTGAAGCTTAGTCTCCATTTTCCAATTTTCTATTTCATGTCATTTATTTATTTATTCAGTGAAACTCTATGGCCACCATGGGAACTGAAGCCTCATAAAGAACAATCCTTAGTTCTCCTGGATGCTTCAGAATCTTTTCCTTGGAGAAAACTGAGCCATTTTGGCCTAAAAATGGCATACGGTAACTCAGGAATTGGGAATAATTTGAACATTTGAAAATATTGCACATTTTCAGCCTCTTCAGTCTGAGCTTGAGGTTCGGTTTCATTGCATGCAAATACATTTTATTTCCTGACTCTGTGCAAAGCATCAATAAAGAGATAAAGAAAAGAGGGAGGGAGAGAGAGAGAGAGAAGGAGTAAAAAAGGCATGGTTATCAAGAATTTAGTTCTATGTCCACAGTAACAATATGCTGGACATATAATATCCCACAGTTGTGCAGCTTTATATTTACAGTGCAATCCTATGCATATCTGCTTGGATGTCTCATTGAATTCCATAGACATAATCACAGGTAAATGTGCCTACACTGTTGTCCAGCTAGCAAGCAAAACAAGAAGAGAAACATGGTGCTTGTAGATAAATATGTATATAAGTTGGAATGATCAAGAGACTTTTTAATCATTCATATGTATGTGTGTGTGTGTGTGTGTGTGTGTGTGTGTGTGTATATATATATATATATATATATATATATAATTTGATTTCTATATGCATATATACATACATACACACACACAAAAGATCCTGTGGGACTTCCAGATCCAGACAGACAGGCAGGTACTGGCCAATCAACCGGACATCGTGGTAATAGACAAGGACCAAAAGACAGTGATGGTGATAGATGTAGCAGTGTCAAGTGACAGCAACATCAGGAAGGAGTATGAGAAGCTGGAGAATCACCAGGGCCTGAAGGAGGAACTAGAGAGGATGTGGAAAGTGAAGGCCAAAGTAGTCCCAGTGGTGGTAGGAGCACTTGGGGCTGTGACCCCCAAACTGGGAGTGTGGCTCCAACAGATCCCAGGAACAACATCAGAGCGCTCTGTCCAGAAGAGTGCAGTGCTAGGAACAGCTAAGATACTGCACAGAACCCTCAAACTTCCAGGCCTCTGGAAGAAGACCTGAGGTTGAAGAAGACACATACCACCCATATGGGCAAGAAGGGAATTTTATATGACATTTTTCTTTGCAGGAAAAACAAGTGTTGGTTAAACAGAAAGACTGACTTAATAGAGTAACAGTGTGCCATTGTAACAGTGTAACTTGTAACAGTGTGCCATCACCCAGTTTACTGGGCTCTCAGGTCAGGTTTTGAGTAATTCTGGAAATGCATTGTATCTTGCATACAGATGTTATGACTTACATTTATGTACTGAAATGGAACAGACCATGGGCAAGACGTTACTTTCTCAACTGCCTAAGGAGGGTCTTGATCCAGATGTAGAAACTTATGTATGACTTGTGGCAAGTGAAGAGGGAGGGTTTTTTCTTTCTCTCAAAACACAAGGGCCTTCTAAGAAGGCTGATTAGAAGAAGCTTAAGGACAGGTCAAAGGAAGGCTTTCTTTTCCAGGGCATAATTAGCTTGTGGAATTCATTGCTGCATAACATGAGGTAGCCATGAACTTGGATGGCTTTAAGAAGAAACTGGAATATTTGTGGAGATCAGATCTATCAAGGGCTATTTTTCTTGAAGACTCATTGTTGCTTCTTGGTTGGGGTCTCCAAATACCAGCTGCAAGAGAACAGGAAGTGGGGCATGGCTTCATCTCCTGCCTGTGAGCACTTAGAGGCATCCAATTGGTCCCTGGGAGAAGCAAAATAGTAGCCTAAGATACTTTTTTATCTGATCCAGTAGAATCACTGTTCTTATGTCCTGCCTTTCAAATATAATCAGATGGTTCCTTTTTTTTCAGGCAGGTAAAATGAATCAATTAAAATATATTCCAAATAATTATTTTAATGCTTCATGTTTTCCTACATGTGTCTGCTTGTTGAGCCATTAGCTTCTATAGACCCAAAAAAAAAGGAAATAAACTTTAGTGAAGAAGAAAGGAATGACATCGAAGAACACTGTGCTCTCAATTCCTTCACAACTTTAGAAAGCCTCAGATAGAACCGTTTGTGCATTAAGATGACCCAATTGTATCACAGAGTGCTCCTTATAAAAGCTGAACCCTCTCTGGGGTAGAGCTGAGCTCATGGTGAATACATGGAGCCAATCATCTGGGCAACAGCGCAGAAATGGTTTGCCATAGTTTACTCCAGGTAGTTTTTTTCAACTTTCCAGGCTAGTCTGCAGCCGCAGAATTCCCAGGCAGCCTCCCATGCAAGGACTAGCCAGGTTTGACCTTATACGAGCCCAGACAAGATCAGCCAGGTGCTGTTACCAGCTGATTAAAAAAAAAACCTGCCACAACTGCCCATTATTGTGTTGAGATCTGATTCCCACGTGGGAAAATCCCACATGGGAAAAAAGAGAGCTCTTTAAGTGAGCTTTCTGTCAGATGGCCCTTCACCAAATACAGTTTGCCCTTTCTTTTCTGACAAACTTTGGCCAGTGAAGCCAATCCGTGGAGGACACAAGGACCACATGATTTGAACCATTGATTGTGGGACTTGATTTTCTTTCCTGCCAGAGGCTTCCATAGGGAAGGCAAATAACAAAGGGAGCATTGTACTGTTGTAACACAAGCTCTACCCCTTTTGTACGCACATCGTACGACACATGTACAAACGGGGTAGGACTTGCATCACGTTGGCATGATGCTGCTTTTGTCATTTTGATGAAAGCATTAGTTCCTGTGAAAGCCTCTGCTAACCACAGTATTGAGGAACACACATTTTTTACCCTAACAGACTGCAGTCGAGGTAGTTAACGTTTGTTTTTGTTTAGTTAATTGTGTTTGGCCTAACTACAGGAAATGTATGATGTTTGGCCTAGAAACATTTTGTGCATCTGAAAGATTCATTATCTTTTCACTCTGTGTTTCTTGCATCTTGTCACAAGGTATTACATTATTTCATGCCAAGAGGCTTTATAGCAATGCCATACTAGAATGTGGGGTTTGTTTTTGTTTCGGGGGGCGAGGGAGGGAAAAATATACCAGATTTTACAGGCATATTTATAGCAACTGTGAATGGCTCGGAAAATTGACACTGAAGTTTCTGACTGATCATCCCATACTAATTTTAAAAAAACAAATCTGCCCTAAACATTGCATGTATTTTCTCCTATCCTACGCAGTTTTGTTTGCAATTTGTTTTTGCAAACAATTTTGCCTGAAAGAATGCATTTTGTACATTCTTTTGGTGAATATGTGCTTTTCCTATATGGATTGGCAAATAGTTTTGTGAAATTCGGAGAAGTAGAAATGTGTAAAGTTAACCTTTTATAGAAGTTCTCATTCATTGGACTAAATGAATTTCCATGGCCTGATAACACTCATTTCATGTAGGAATATCATAAAGGCTGTGCAGAGTCTTCCAAAGAGGTTCTTTGGGACATATGAGCGTATGTAGCAAGCCCAACTTTTCCAACTGTTAATGCAGCTGCAACTTTTTCGAGGCACTTCTCCTAGAGAACCGAAGTGACTGCAATGAACTCAGGCAAAAAACAGTCTGTAGTCACTTCCAAAACAGCCACATCAGCCTAAAAAGATGCAGTTGCTTTAATGGTTTGAAAAAAAATTCTTTACCTACCTAGAAACTGTGCAGCGTGGCAGCTGAGTCTTTCCATTAGCATTGGCAGTGAGATGGCAGCCAGGTCACTGCCATATATGGAATGTGGGGTAGACAGACCACTCTTTCCTCCAATGCTTTACTCAGGGATGTCCACAGAGTATGGTCAAAAATGTCAAGATGGCGACCACAACAGTAGGATTAAAGCTGTGACTCTTTTTTAAAGCTGGGGTTTTGATCACACCATCATGGGCACCATGTTGAGGACACCCCTGCCTTTCCTGCTACTTCCCAGATGCCTTTGTCTTAGGCTGCTGCTTCACTTGGCCCAAATAATAGGTCTGGCCCTTGAAGAAGCCTCAGCCTTTCCTCCCCACTCCATTTTCAGGATCACAAGAGAAGAGAGCAGTTTCAGTATAACAGATAAACAGGTTAGCTCTGGGATTGCTCTAAATCTGCTCTTAAGAGGGTTGGTGTTGCTCAGTCTGAGCTGAGAACTATTTTGCTTTTATGACTTAGAGATGAAAACCAGGAAAAGTCTTTTGATTGTTAAGCTGTTCCACAGGCGATTCTCCCTTGTTTCACATGCAGACACAAATGCTGGAAGATTAGCATTTGGCTGAGTTCTCTGAGCTTCAGCATCAGTGGGTGGGAGATGTTCCAGACAAGGTTTAGCTAGAGCCTCTCCTGGCTCTCCACAAATGTAGAGTTTATCAGTATTGATGTTTTAGCAGATGAAATCAGTACAGGGGTAAAATAAGAAAAGAAAAAGCAAGGAAAGGCAATACTTTGCTAAACAGATTTGCCAGTTGTCTTTAAAATGAAACCTCTTTCAGTCGTAATATTCCTCTTTAGAGAACAACAAGAGTATTAGATGATACTAATAGCCTCCCTGAACCGAAACTGATATTTGTGCAGACTCTTTCTCACATTGCTAAGGCAATTAACCAATTAATTTAAAACCAAACACAAACACTAGGTATTCATGTTTAACAAAATGACAATTCCCCAAGCAACCAAGGGAACATTTTGGCTGCAGCCTTGTATACACTTATGTGCATTGTGACATCTGCTGGAAGTCCATAAGAGAGATCTTGGCATCTCAACACACATTTGGTCATTTGATCCCCTTTGTGACCTCCTCCCCTGCCCATATATGCCCCATGGATCTCTTAAGTATGGCTAACTGAAAAACCTTCTTCCCATTTTGTGGCTGTATTTATCCAAGGTTTCCTAACTGGGGTTTGAAATGGGTTACTGAGCCAACTCTACCAGCTACAGACTGAAGGGCTTTCCTTAGAAAACAGTTTGTTTCCTTTCACACCTTCACTCTTTTTGTACTCCAAATTCTCAAAAATAGTTTGAAGCCAAACTATGGTTACCTTCCTCACTCCCTCTCTGGGAACAAAAAACAAAAAATGTTAAGCAATCACAACTGCATCCCCAGCTTCATTTGGGGATTAAAGAAAGTACCTGATCCTACTTCACAAAAGAGGGGAATAAAACCAGTTGGTATTAGCCTGCCCTACACCCATCTATGTCATTTTGTTGTGTGTGGTTTTTTTGTCTGCTTACATGAAAAACAATTTGACCAGTTGAGTTGCAAAGCCATAAAGCTACCTTCCCCTGTGAATGACCTGTTAGGGGTCCAAAGCCTCGGAGCTGGGAACTGGGTGCCAACCTAGCCAAGCTTTATAACTGCCATGGGGAGGGTGAGGAGGTGTCTATCTTTCCTTTCTCCTTAGGAAGAAAACTATTCTGGACCAAAACCGGTGCGCAGTCTGAAAGCATGCTTGATGTTATTTCTTTCTTATAGGTCAACATTCTGGGTCAATGAACACATAAGGCACTGAACCACAAATCAGCCAACCATATTTCAGCTTAGCATTGTATGTGAACCCAGCCCATTAAGTTCACTAGTTTAGAAAATTGGTTGATTGGAAGAATAGTTCATTAAGCAGAAGGATACACATTGGGTGAATATGGCCTTTTGTCTTCGTCCAGCTCCCAGATCATTACCTAATCATATACTCATTCCCACAGAATGCTGTTTGATAGCTCCTTCCAAGCCATGCTGACTATAATGAGTACATTTATTTGGATAGAAGTAAGGTCAATGTCCTTTGACTCCTGGGGACTTCATGCCCATTCCCATGCCATTTTCTTGGCAACAGTATGTAGTAGTTTGCCACTGTCTTCTTCTAGGATGCCTTTTCAACTTCCCAGGCTAACTTCTTGTTCTGTTTTTTTCCTGGTGGTCTTCCATCTAAGTACTACCCAGATTCAACCCTGATGTTTCTTGAGATCAATCAAGGTCAGCCAAATGCTAGAGCTTATTTATTTCCTAATTATATGGATATAGTAAGACTAGCATGTTTCATTTTTAGTCATTTGTATAGCTTCAAATGGAATTCTGGGGTTTTGGTCTCAAATTAATCTGGAGAATATCAAGTTGGAGGAGGCTGGCTGAGGAGAAGCCATATGATTTTGCGACAAGTTCTGCAGAAACTGAGAGATGTTAACTGCATCCCCTTTGTCTATAAAATCACTTTATCAAAAAGAGAAAAAAGCCTATCCTCAATAAAGCCATGTTGATTGCTAATAATCAGCTACTTTTTGTCTACAAGCTAGCAAAGTAGCTGTTTTATTATTTGCTCTGCTATCTTTAAGGTAAAGTAATCAGGTTAACTTGTCTATAATTCTTTAAGAATTCGTTCTTATTTATAAATAGATGTATTTGCCTCTTTTTTTATATATATGTTTCAGAACTGGACCTGGACTTAACTATTAATTAGAACAACTTATGAAAAGATACCAGCATTGACAATTATGAGGATTATCTAACTAGCTTCTGAATGATCTTGCACTCCCTCCTCCCTTATAATTTTTGTCCCCTCCCAGTGCTGGGTTTAGACTTGGTCAGGCCCTAAGCTATATAAAGCTTGGAGGCTCCTGGTTAAAAAGTTACACCAGAAGGTCTCACAGGTGTGTACCAAAACAGGACCTTGGGTCACCACAAAAAAATTGAAAACATATATATGCCTTTTAATTATTTAATAGCAAGGTATTTTAGGTGGAAAATACACATTACTTTCAGATGAATGCATTTACGATTACATATTTGTCAATTGGCTGGCTTGATCTCTCTCCTAAATTATAATATAGTACACCCTGGAAACAATACTTAAATGGAATTTTCAAAATAATTTTAAGATACCTTAATATATATACAAAATGCTGACAAAGTAAGTAATCAGGATCCCTTTTATTAATATAAATAATAATAAACTTGTTTGCAAAATCAGAAAAGTGATATTCTGAAATTTTGTGCGGCTGTGTGGATTGTGAGGCCCTAAGCTATAGCTTGTTTAGCTTACGCCTAAATTGGGCACTGCCCTCCCCACTTCATATTCTTTGTTGCATTGCCTTTCATGACCCCATTTGTATGGTGTATGTATATTCTCATGAGGGTTTTTTTCTCCCTGGATTCTCATTGTGACCTTGATCTGAATTGGAAGAAATCTCATGGGCCTGCAGGCTGATGTTAATTTAGCTTATTCTGTTGAGGGCTGGGGTGGGCTGGGAATCTGTTTGGGTCAAGCTGTTTTAGAGTTTAGAATCTGATTTGCTGGAACTTTGATGAGCAGACTTTATGAAATTAACTGGCTCCACCTGGGCAACCTGCCATCAGCTTTTGAAGGACAAGGTGAGAGTGCAGATTGGATTAGAGATCTGCACAGTTTTTTTGTTTTTTGTTAAACTAGAACAAGAGCATTGGCTTTTGCTGCCAATAGGTATGATAAGAGATTTGGACAATGACATCATAAACAGTCTGGAGGACAGCCCTACTGACAGCCCATTGATTTTAATTTGTTCAAGGATTAGTTGGAATGCTCTTTTGTTGCCTTGCTCATTTCTTCTATTTTTGTCAGACTTTGTAAATGTCTCAGGTCAGTTTGCTTTGTTGGGAAAGATGGAAATTAGTCTCAATTAGTTCATTTGTTTAGGTTGCTTGCTCTGCAGGTCCTGTGATCTAGCTTCCTTGATGAAGGATGGCCCTCTCTGCCCAGCACTTACAAATTATTTGGGCTAAAGTCCCAATCTTCCCCAATGTCTTATCCAATGTCTGTGGATAATGGAAATAGTAGTACAACACATCTGGATGACATCAGGTTGGGGAAGGCCAGAATGGATACAGTAGGCAAACTTTTGGTCTCATCTAACCTGTCATTTTCAAAGCTTGCTGCTCCTAAATCAACATTTTCCCATTTGTAGAAACAACTGTCAGTCAACAAATCTTGGTTAAGTAATTATTCCAAAGAAATTTTCAGGAATATTTAAATTACTAATTTCCAATGCATTTCAACATTAAAATTATTTTTCCATGTAATGCAGTTTAGTAATCAAGTCACAAATGAAGATATAAAGCTTAATTAAAATACCCAATTTTAAAAAATTAACATTAATCTGCTAATCCATCTTAAAAAACTGAACTAATACCAGTGTAACGTAAGGTTGATTCTGAAGATATGTATAAAAGTTGTGGCATTTTACCTGTTCTCTCTATGTAAAGTTATAGTGAAACTGCTTCTTGATTTATTTCGATAATCTAATTTAAAAGCAAGGACTTCATCTTTTTTTAAGGCTAGCATCAGAAACTATACAACAACAACAATAATCTAATTACTATTTGATTATATTTACTGAAAGGTTAGTATGAGATAATTGGGATCAAAATGACTTTTAACAATGGAAGATTCAGTTCCAAACATAGCTACCTACAGTATACAGTCATAGCCAGGAAATATTCATCTCCTCAGACTAATACTTGGAAGAAAATATTCCGAGTGAGGAAGACTTTTAATGTAACAGATTGAAATTAACTGATATTTTATTATTGTTATTTTGGATGGTATTGCACTTCAGAATGTGTTTTCAAAAAGGCCACTATCCTTTACTTCTCCAACTTCTCTGAGCTTCCAAAAGGTAGAAGACAGAGCATTAATTTTACTCAAATGAGGGGGAAATATCCAGGCTTCCCTTGACGGCTTCCAGTAATCCTTTTTGTTAAAAAAAGCCTGGTTTCCAAATTAATTAAGGTTTGCCCTTGACATACTGCTTTCAATGATGCCCAAATTAATGTACATATTTAGCAAGTGATGTTGCCCAATTTTAGAATTTAAGGAGTTGGATTTGGAAAGGAACTCTAGACTGGTTCAGCAATAGCATTTTTCTATCCTACATAATAAGGTTTTCACATTTGCTGAAGGAGAAATAATGGCAGGGTAAGATTTTAATGGTTAATCCCATAATTGATTGGCGGACTAAATGAATGATTGATCCCCACAAAAGAGGTTATTTGTTTGCTTATATGGGATGGATATTCTGCATCTGATAAGATGAATAGAGATTTTACTATTATAAAATAGAATGTTATAGTTTTTTCCATTTCTGATCAAAGTTATTTAAGAATCATAGATATGTGTAACATTTTATTGTTTAAAAATTAAAGTTTAACTTAATTTAGATTAAATTAATAGTTTGAATTAAAAGTTCATCCAAACAGCCTCTGTTTCTATTTTACACATACACCATCCCCTCCCTGTTCATATTTTCTTGACTGAAATCACTTTGTGAGAGAAAATACAATCTACTCTTGCTGATGAATCACAGCAGCAAGAGTACCTGTGGTGAAGTTTAACAAATTATTTGCAAGTGCTCAGATCGTAGAAATGTCAGATCCTTTCATCTCTAATGCAGCAGTGCTTATCATGATCTTTGGCCAAACTACTGCAAATGACTGGATTTTCCTTTGTTTATTTATTTATTTATTTATGAGAAATTATATCCACAGGAGGGTTTTTGCTATAATCTATTTTGTTGAGTTGTTCAAATTCTGCTATACCGGAGAAATGTAAGCGTACTCTGAAGAGTGTACAAGTGCATGTTTTGAATGGATTGAGCCATTTTATTATAATTCATTATAATTTTGACTGTGGGAGTTTTGATTCCTCACAAATGGCAAGAAGATGCTATTAGCTTTTGCCACAAATTCTTAATGCAATTAATGCAAATGTGAAATGTAGTTTCAGAGACAGATGTACATCCAGACTTCCCCGAACTGGTGCCTTCCAGGTGTTTGTTGCTTGGGGATGAGGGGAGTTAAAATCTAAAGATCATCGGGTTAGGAAGACTACACATCCTGTTATCATGAAGAGGCCTGGTGGACCAGGCCAAATGTGCATCTGATGCAGCATGCTATGGCCAAATAAACATGCCAGAAAAGCTCACAAGCAGGTGTGTTTGTACGTGTGTGTGAATGCCTTCAAATCAGAGCATGAGGGTGATTGCATCTGGATTCTTGGCAAATTGCCACTTAAGGTATGGTGTCACTAGCAGCCACTGGCTCCTCCATGAATGTGTTCGGTTCCCTTTCCACCCATCTATATTGGTAGCTCCCACCACATCAGATGGCAATATATCCCATAATTTAACTGTGGGTTAAATACGTTTTAATCAGTCCTGATTGTCTCTGCATTCTATTTTCAATAGGTCAGCCCATGTTATAATGTTATGAGAGATGCCTTTCTGTCCACATTTTCCACACTATATCCAATGTTACTATTTATTTATGTATTGCTAGATGCACATCCTGCTTTTTCATATGGGAGCTCAATGCATAGTGTACACAGTGCTCTTTCACCCATTTTATCCCCACAGCAACAACCCAGTGAGGTGAGTTGGGCTGAGATAGGGTGAGTAGCCCCAAAGTCTCCTAGTAGCTTTCTCATTTTCTCTTTCTTCTTTATTAGCTAAAAAAAAGCTCCAAATGATGTTGTTTTCCTTTGTCCTTTTTTCAGCTCTATAATATACTTTCTTAGATACAGTGATGAGAGCTGTACACAATTACATCACAGATTTATACAAGAGCATTACTATACTGGCAGCAGCTTTATTTTCAGTCTCCTGCCCTAATTATTTACAGCATGGAACTGGCTTGTTTTACAGCAGACACACAGTGAGTTGACATTTTTATTAAGCAGTCCAATCCCTTTGTTGGTCAGCCACTGCTTGTTCACAACCTATTGATAGAGATAATTTGAATTGCTTTCTTCAATGTGCATCATTCTGAAGGTGCTTAAATTGAACCGCAAATGTGATGGGAAGGTTTGAAAGCAATCTATCTACCCAATTTGGAGAGATCCTTTTGAAGCTCTTCACAACCCCTCTTGATTTTCCTATCATAAATCATTCTGAGGCTGTATCATTTCATTTATGGAACCAATATCCTTATTCCTATCTAACTTTTCTCTGGATTTTGTGATATTTTCTATAGCCAATCAGAAGCAAGGGTAGGACAAAATAACCAATATTCTGAACAGAGAGTTTCTGGCCTTCTCTAAAGCAGAGATCTTGTGGCTGTGCAGTTATAGGACTTGTTTATAAGGCTAAGACCATTCTTTATATCCTCTCTCAGTAATGACAAGTGTTGTCATTACCATTGGAATGGGATGTTGCAGGTGGCACAGACATGACTAGTTTACTTCTCCTTTACATTGTTAAAGAGCATAGTGTGAAAACCTCAATGGATCAACACCGTGATGGATGGTAGAGGTCAATAACTATGGGCCTGTCTGGGGGATGACCATCTCATATGGAATATGGTGACCTGGAATATAAGAAGGGTAAAGAGAATGAAATGAAATGAAATGAGTGTCTGTGAAACTAAAGAAAGAAGGGGAGTATAATAGATCTGAATGAAGGTGATCTAATCTTTTGGAGTGGAATCTATGGGGACGTGAGGGAGTGTGGGTTTAATTCTGAATGAATTAATGTCAGAAAGTTTGATCTGAGTTTGTCATCCAGCGATAGTTGCATGATACACTTCAGTAAATGGTGATAAATCATGATTGTGTCTGGAGGAATACTGCACAACATTCTAAATCAGTGCTTCCCAAACTTTTTCCTTCATTACCCAAAGCTGATTATCAGAAAGTCCTTTTTACCCAATGTAGGTAAAACTTTTTTTAAAGTCAATTTAAATGTCCCTGTTGTGATTGGGTAATGGGTTCATGTGTCGTTACCCAAAGAAAAACCACTTTTACCCAGTTTGGGGTAATTTACCCAAGTTTGAGAAGCACTGTTCTAAATAAATGCAACCCAGAAAGGGGCGGGAACTATTCTGTTAGACCGTATGAATAGTTGGGTGTGAATGAAATGAGAGAGTACATAAATTGGGCCATTCACAAGCCCAAGTATAAATGAGAATAATGACTACTGAGTAGAGTCAGTACAGTCTTCCCTTAATGTTTTCATAGCTCATAACCTACATGGTCTAAGAACCTGGATATCCTTGGGACTGCCTATCCCCAGTGGCTTCTGCTGATCCAATAAGATTTGGGACAGTAAACTGTCTCTGGCTCCCTCCTCTTAGAGAATGTAATCTTCAGGGATTGCAGATGAGCCAGTTGTGGTGCCCTATATTGGAACATCATTCCCCCCAAGATTAGATTGGATCTTAAACTGTTGTCTCAGAAAGCCATTAAAACTTGGCTATTCCATAGAGTTTGGGTAGAGGCTTTACTCTGGGTGAGTATCCTCCTTAGTTTGAGAACATGTTTTGAGTTTGGTCAAGTCCTCTGGAGTAAAGGTTTATTGTAATTGTTTATTATATATTTTTGTTTTGTAATTTGAGTTCCTATGAATTACTGTTTTTAATTTTAATTTTCATACTGTGGAGGGGGTATGTAAGCCACTCAAGGTCTTTCCTGATTGGAGTAGTATATTTCTTAACCCAAAAAGGAGTAGTATGATGGGTCTGTTTCTCTGCCTGAATTGGGGTGGAACATCAGGCAGAGATTCCAAGTCTCACTCACTGCTACTCATCCCAAACTTGGTAGGTTTTGATCTGGTATGCTTTCTGTACATTCATTTACCTGCATATTAAAGTAGTACAATCTATTTGTTGCATCAGATGTTTTAGTATTTTAATTCAGCCTGATTTTGTAAAGTGGGTATTAGATCTGGACAGAAAAACTCCAGCAAAGAACTAGGTGATTTATCAGCCATCTGGATGTTTGCAGCCCAGATCTGGAAGCCAAGGGCTGTGGATGCCTTGCATATTATTTGGAACAAGTTATTTTGATTTTGGACAAGCATCTATCTATTCTTTATTGAAGCAGCCCCTCTTTTCAGGCTTTTGTGCAACCTGGAAAAAAGTACAGCTGTTTTAAGAATCAGCTTGACTTTAATGACTGATTTCTTAAACAGCCATACATTTTTATAGGCTCATGGGGTGATCTGAAAAAAGAGAGGCTGCAGTGCTATGGTCATTTCTTCATGAAGTCCAAGGCACCAGTCATCCTTTATTCCTGTCCATAAACTCACAAACTGCTACTGCACATGTGACTCCAAGGTGAGGGGGAATAAAAGGGAGCAAGTGATATCATGTGTTATGATCTTACTGTGCAAATGATGTAAAATATATACTTTATGTCATTTGCATCATGCCACGATGTGACTGATGCGAATTACAATATTTGTGGCATCTGTCCACAAATAATAGCAGGTGATGTCATTGAGGCTTCTGACAGAAGCCTATACACTTGCACATGATTGGAGATGATTGTCCCTGCGTTGCCACACTTTTTATAATGCTCTTAGTCTCCTTTGAGAAGGCTGTCATTTCCTACCCTATTTTTGTTTGTTTTTTCTCCCAAATTAGGGAGAAAAAATATGTTGATATCTACCACCCATTTCTGCTTCAGTTCACTCCCCCAGTTAGTCATGGAGATGGAACAAGGTTGTCATAGAGTATCTAGAAAGATGCCTTTCACAAGGCTTTTATGAGATTTAGTCTTAATCTCAGGATAGGTTAACTCCATGGTCAGCAGTTCCCATGATAAGACTGATTGGCAAAATTAGTTTAGCCTTTCAAGTCTGGGTAGGTTTAGAGCTATATCTAATCCCTTGAGTGTGGCTACCAGACCTGGGTTTCAAAAATCCAATGATTAATAGACTGCAGGGTAGAGATGCAAAAGCTTCTCCTTGCTGCCATCTAAAGAATGCCCAGAGTTTTGCAACTCATGTCAATGGACTGGGTCAATTTATTCTCTTTTGATATTTCTGTGACACCCTAACACTTCACTGACTCAGTTAAACAGTTTGTAGAACAGGACCATTGAGTGATTCAAGGTTCATGCAGTATTGTAGTACTATGGCATATTGCATTGCCAATAAAGCAGCAACAATGGTAGCTCTTTAAGGACAATAACAGGCCAAATAATTTTTCGGAGCCAAAATTAGAGAACTATCCAGGAGTTCCTTTATTTGTTGTTTGGTACATGAGCATCTTCGCTGGACTTGTAGCTTCACTCTCTAACTACAATCCCAAAGGTTTTCAGCAGGAACTTCCATTGTTGAAACATAAAGGACTTGGAGGAATGCTGCTCATCAAACCTCAAGTGCCAAATATCTTCAATTCTTGCTTAGGAGTTGCTATCTTAATATGATGTTCAGTGTGGTCCTCTATAAGGGGACCTGCTACCATAGTATCAGATCATCTCACCTTACCAGATACATTAATGAATATATCTTTACAATTGCCATATAAGGCAGGGAAGCTTTAATTTGTACCTAATGCATTAAAGAAAATGACATAGAACAACACTGGTTAAAGGGGCTTGAAATCCTAAAGACAAGAGTAATTAAAGCCAAGAGCCCAAAGATCTTACCTCAGAACAATCATCGCAAAAAGCAAAGTGCCCCACACTGCAGATCAGGATGCAGTGAAATTAACATTTAAAACAATCCTGATGGCCCATACCTATACTGTTCCTTTGTGCCAGTCACTCTCTCTCTTAGCCCAACCCACTTCTCAGGGTTGTTGTTGCAGGGAAAATAGGCAGCAGGATTATTAGGTGTGTTTGCCACCTTCAGCTGACCAAATATAAATAAAAAAGGTGGGAAAATAATAATAATAATAATAATAATAATAATAATAATAATAATAATATCATTATCATCATCCTAGGTCCTTGGGAACGACTTGCTAGGTGGATAAAAATGCCAAATCCAGTCTAAACATCTGGCTGACTGTGTGACCAACCATAATACTCTAATAATATACTCTGATTTCTCTTCAGGTCATATAAATCTTTTACTTTATAAGTATTTCTCTTGTAGCATTAATAAACTCTGCCTAATGGTTATATTTTGCCCACTAGATGGTGCTCATATGGATTTGTATGAATAACATTCAAACACAGTTTGGCAAACCAATCCAATCCCTGCTTTAGTTGCTGGGCAAAAATAAATGCCTTTTTCCTAGCAAACCAAGCACTGGAAATCTACATTTGTTCAACAGCATCACTGTGTGGTACTTACTATCAGCAGGTCACTGTAGGTGCAAAAGCCAAAAAGCTGGAGGCATAGGTTCCCTGGGGCTCACTGCCATTTTGGTGCTTATGCCATGTTAGATCCCATACACACTAGACCGTATGATCAATCAAGAGACAGACCACATATATTTATCTGTGCTTCTTTATTCTGTTGTTATGGCCACACCAATGGCCATTAGACAATGTCCACAGACAGTAATTTATTCTACAATCAGAATTAAGATTCATTTAGGGCCAACTGTATGGCCACACCTAGCTTGTTTTGGCTGATCTCCAAAAACCTGGCAGACCTGGAACTGGTTTGTTGGTTGGTTTGTGTTTTGGTAGTTCTTTGTGATGGCATCTGAAAGATGTTGTCTCTTAAGTTGGTAGGAAAGGGGTGAGATTTGGTGGTTTCAGGAAGGGAGGGCTGCAAAAATGAAGACCACTGGGAAAAGTGGGGGAGGATTGAATTCACTGAGCCATATACTGTAACGAGCCATTGACATTCAGAGTGGTTGGAAGGCCTGGTGGCACCTTACTATTGAAGGAGAACAAGCAGAATAAAGTGAATGAACATTGAAGAAGGGCAGAGGAGAACTGGCAGAGGTAACCGAAAGACTCAGAAGTATCAGAGAAGTCACTGAGTTGGATGGAATGGGATTTGGATTAGTGGAGGAAAAGAAGGATAATGTAAAGCTGAGCAAGAAGAGACAGAAAAGGATGCACCACCATCCAGGACAGTAACATGATACCATAAGTAACAAAAAGTAAGGCAACAAGCTAACCCACTGGAAGAAGGGTCAGCAGAGGGAGACACAGAAATGGAAGGTGCTGGATTTCCATTAGTTAAGTCAGTGCTGGTTGTGCTTGCTCAAGGTGGAGACTGTGCAGAGGTGGGCAGATTAGGTAGCCAGGAACTGCCTGAGAAGGTTGAACTACTGGGCCTGGGCTACTAGCAGTTGATGAAAGTGGCCAAAACAACATGGGATTACATGTTCCAGCAGCAGTCACTGGTCCTGCTGGGAAGACCAGGTGACTGCTAAGGCCTGGGGCTACAAGTAGACTATCAGGGATTTCCTCTGTTGGAGGGGCACCACTCATCATATTGAGAGAACTGGGTGAGAGGTGGACTGAGTTTGTTGGCCCCACCTGGAGTGAGAAAACTGGGGGAGGGGGGAATTAATCCACCCTAGGTTGGTTTGAGCAGGAATGGGCGGTGGGAGTGGGTTACCAGATTGGAAGGAAGAATGGCAAAAAGTAGGCAAGAAGTGGAAGAAGTGTGCAGAAAGTAAATGTACGTTGGGCTGGTTGAAGTTCCTTTGCCAGTCTACCAGTGCTCCTTGGCTAGTTGAGAAGCAAGTGCGGGATGGACGAGGGGGCAGTGGGTTGGGTATAGGCATCATTATTTGGTGCGGGTTGTCAGCTGTGGAGGAGAGGGTGAAGGGGGCTTGGAAGGATTTGCAGGAGTAGAGAGAGATGACAAGAACATTTTGATGGAGGTGGAAAGGGGCCTTGTTTACAGCAATCCACTCTTTTTTGAAAACTAGACAAATTTTCCCCAGGCTGCTGTGAAGCAGTGGGACAACAGTTTGCCAATAATATCACCCCAATTCACTTAAGTCTTGACTCTCTTTGGGTAGAATCTAAGAAAAAGACTGGATGACATACTGTGATGTTATTTGGGGTTTGTTTTCCCTTGTTTATTCTAAGGAAGTGGATAAAGTGCTGGCACTGGGAAACAACTCGTTACTGTTGCTAAGGAAACAATACAGTTATACTCCTGAAATCTCAAGGAGTCAGTTTTAGCACAAGGGATTCTCCACTTTTAAAGACCCATTTAGTTGGATGGGGAAAAGTTATTGGATTATGGGCACAGAATGGTGGAGTAGCTACCTTTGTTTAGAGTTTTTGGAGTGGAAGTGCCAGAATTCCTCTTCTTGGAAGGACCAGTGCTCCTGACTGGGTCGGGCTACTTAAGTAGTAGAGCAAAGAAGAGAGAGTTAAGAACAAAGGCCAGATGATGCAGCTGACTGAAAAAATAGTCTTGGTACCAATCTAACCCTAACCCTGAAGGTATTTCGCCTACACCTTCCCAGAGCCACTGGGAGTCAGGCAGCATATAAATATTATTATTATTATTATTATTATTATTATTATTATTATTATTATTATTATTATTATTGGGAAAAGCTGGTGCCTCTCTGTTGTCCTTAGAGGCATTCTGTATATTCTACTGGTTCAGGTTTTGAATGATTAGATATACTTCTGAAGTTCAGTTGCAGCCCTCTTTCTTATATTCCACTTTAGAAGTAGAATCCAGCAGTGTAGCTGTTCCTAATTTGCTTTTTGTATAGTTTTGTATTGGCCAGTGTGGCATTAGTGGCTAGAGGAGTGCATAGTAGCCAGGAGAGACATAATTTTTTTAAGAAAAAGAGGCAGGGTTGGGTGGCCAAGGGTTAGAGTACCAATAGAAGTGAAGGGTTAGAGTATATGGGGTGATAATGTAATAGTATCATTTATTTATTTTTAAAATTTATAAGGCCACCCAACTCAAACAATGTGACTCTAGATCTAGTAAGCATAAAAAGCAAACAATAAATAAGAAAAATAAGAAAAAGACCCCCCACAATATAACAACAGGCAAACACAACTTATAAATGCAAAATATAAAATGGCAACCAAGCAGATAACGAGACAACCATCAGCTGGCCCCTAATGCCTGGGGGAAGAGCCAGGTCAGAGCCAGGTCTTAACGGCTTTGTGAAAGGAGAGAAGAGTTGGGGACCTGTCCTATATTGGGGTGGATCGTTCCAGAAAACAAGGGCAAGCACAGAAAAGGTATGCTTCCTAGGTCTCATAAGATGGTAAGATTTGAAAGAAGGAGACCGGAGCATATCCTCCCTGTGGGAGTGTGTAGGGGAGTAGGGCCTGGATTACCAGATATGTGTGGGAGGACTTGAAGGCTTTTAAGAAGGTACTGCTATTAAGTTGTGATAAGGATGATGCACTATTCTGTATTGTTCTGATTATTCTGAAATCATTTGGAAATCAAACCATCTCCTCCTCAGTTTGCCACAGAATCCAGTGGAATGGTTGCTGGAAACAGCAAGGGCCTTAAACATGAATTTCGGGGTACATATCTCACTGAGGTCATGGGCTGGGCAGCCTGAGCTACTGGGTCAGCTTTATTCTGGGAGACCCGGGTTCAGATCCTCAGTTGTGAATTTTGCAGGGTGAAAATTGGGGCTTGTTGCTCTGTCTCAGTCTGTCTGTTAGCTGCAGGCACAGTGCTTGAATGAACGTTGATAGGTAAGTAGCGGGGAGAAGGGAAACAGGTGCCTCCCCTAAGCTGTGTGCATGTATAGAAACATGAGGAATCATGTTACTACAGCTAGGAGTGCTAAAACTCTTCTGACAAAGGTTCTGGGTATTTCAGGGGAGGATACTTTCCATGTGGTATCACTTTCTTCCCCTTTGTACTCTTAAGTGACCGACAAGCATACAGTGAGCCCATGCTTGGGAAAAAAAGAGGAAGAAAATCTCATTAACTATACTGTTGCTTTTGTGTTTTATTTATAACTCAATGCCAAAATGACATCACCCATTCTGTAAAGCCCTACAGAAAGTGTAAGAATTGCTTTTGCTCTGATTAATTTCACACCAAAAGAAACCAAGGAGAGGCAATTTCCCAAAACAAAGGCTTCTGAAGGTGCCTGAAGGATTGCCAAACAAAGCTGAAAAGCACAGCTGAGCAACTTGCAAGTTTCAAACCAGGTGGAACAATATCTTGAATAATGCTCTGTTGCAACAGCAATTGTGAAGAAAGAGACAAACGGTGCCTCTTGGAATCCTGGCGCTCTTTGTTCACACTGCACTGGGTATTCCTAGTGCCCTAATAGCTGGCAGCCCATTGATTTCTGTCTCCACAGAATTAACAAGGCCCCAGAGTAAGTGAAAACCCGGCTTTTGGTTAACCTTCATGTTGCTCTTCTCTCTTCCTCCCAAATATTGCTTTCAGGGTCCTTTGCTTTCAACAGAAAGCTAGCCTCTCCTGTCAAGTGTGCTGGAAATTCCAGAGTCTCCAACTAAGTAAAGACAAAGTAACTGCAGTGCTAACTGGGCAGTGGGGGAGGGAGCCTTCTTCCTCATGTTTTCCTCCCTTGCTTTCCAGTCATTGCCCTTACAGTGGGTGAAATAATTTAAGCAATTCAGCCTCTGTGATCCATCTGAGATGGAAACTGATAGTGTCCGGCCAAGAAGATTTAGACTAGAAAGTGGTGCTCCCCTAGGTCACAAATAACCAATATTGAATGAATTATTTGGGGGACTTAATTGTTTTAATCAGCTAAGGTTTATGCAATGGGTGGAACTGACACATCCTGAGTTATTTTGAAGCCTCTCAGGTGCTGCTGGTGCCCCACTGCCTTGGAAATAATAATGACAACCCGTTTCCCTTTTATTTAGGAAACTATGGAGAGAGTGGCATGGAAGCTTTCAAGGAACTGGCTGCTCAGGAAGGCCTTTGTATTGCTCATTCAGACAAGATCTACAGCAATGCAGGAGAAAAAAGCTTTGAGAAGCTGTTACAGAAGCTCCGGGACAGGTTGCCAAAGGCCAAAGTTGTGGTTTGTTTCTGCGAAGGGATGACAGTCAGGGGAATCCTCATGGCTATGAGACGCTTGGGAGTACGTAGAGAGCTTCTCCTGATTGGGAGGTAAGTCAAGTTCCTTTTCTTGCTGTTATATCAGGAGGAGGAGGAGGAGGAGGAGGAGAAAATGTCTTCCTTGGGTCAAACCACTGTGCTTGTTACTGCTATAAATACAGGGTTCAGAACTGAGAACTCTGTTGGAGAACAAAAATCACAACTAGGCTTATTTTCCATTTTTCGTATCCACACACTTCGCGTTATTTTTAAAAGACAATTTCCATTTCACTTTCCGCCCAAAACAGCAGAGCAAATTTTAAAACCAGCCAATGTTCTCTGGACAGGTTGTATAAATGAACAAAATGTGTCAAGTTGAGCACTAAAGATGGATTATATACATGCCTCCTGGTAAAAGGAAGCATCATGAGCTAATCAATACAGTACTACTTTGTACAGGATCTTTTTTTTTTTTAATTAGTCTATGATATGTTGTGGATTTATAGAGGAGTACAGAGTTGACCTTGGAGAGAATATGTGGCAACCATTGATACAACATGAGCTTAGTCTGGAAAAACAAAGTGGGAGAAAGAAACTAAAGATTGCCCCACCTTGATTCTCTTTGGTATAAGAGGGAGAGAAGGCAGAACACTTTCAGGCTTTCAAGAATCTGTTATTTTACCCTATATTAATAAAGTAGAGTTCTAGTATTTCTTGTGGTGTCCACTTCCTGACTTGGCCTAGCTTGAAGGTCTGACAGGTTTTGAATACCAGTTCTTCTTGCTTTGCATATCTCCCTGCCAGAAAGATGTCCAAATGTTTCATTTTCAATGCCTTATTGTGCTTCATTTCTCACTTTTATCGAGACTTAGAGCCCTTTTGTGGGAAATACAAAAGCACAAAAATCAAAAATCTCCCTCCTCCACTAGAAATTTCCAGCTCTGCATCCTTGATGTTATCCTATCCACTTTGCATCATTGTCCATGCATTGTGGATCTCATCTTTCCCAAAATTACTATATCCCACCAGAAGGCAGGCAGGCAGGCAGGCAGGCAGGCAGGCGACTTGTGATAGCTGACTATCAAAAGGTTAGTCATGCTTGATGTAAAATAATTCCCAAGGACCTTGCTGAGGAAGAGAAAGAAGCTTGACCTTGTAAGAGACAGTGATGAGGCTGGGAAAGGAATGGGAGAGAGGGCAGATATAAACAGTCAAGAGGGAAGGCCTAGTCAGTTGATACCTTATCTCATAAATGGCAACTTAGTGCAGGTTTAGAGTTATGCAATGTTATCACCTTAAGTCAACTTTCTATACATGATGCTGGGGAATTCCTTTTGCAGTGTCCAAAAGTTGGTATTCACCCCAGGCTAGCATTACAGATGCCTTACTGAAATCTGGGCAATTCTTCATTCATTGAATTTGCCAGCTTGTGTGGGGCTTGATAACCCCATTGGATTACATGTCTCTGTTCCCTCCAAAATAAATAAAACTAATATTTTCAGTTGAAAATGCAGCCTTTTCATTACTTCATCCAATAACACTGAAAAAGTGTGTCATAATTAGAGAGCCATCTATATGAAAATACCACAAGAGCAAAAAAGTTTCCTAGAGAATGGAAAATTATGCACATACAAAATGAAAACATGTTGATATTTCCGGCATGCAGTTAATCTTGAAAATTTGAGTAATTTTATTTGAATGAAACTGGCAACTTGAAAAATTTTTGAATAATATTTATACAGGAAAACTCCAAACATGTATGAGAAAAATCATACATATCTCTTAGTACATGGAAAGCTCCATTTTTGCATTTCTCCTTTTTAGCTAAGTTAGAGTTGAGAAAGGCTTTCAGTCAAGTACACAGAGGATTCTTGTTTTCAGGCAAAGGCAGATATTATCAGTAATTGTTTTAGGTGATTCCACAGGTGATAGGTTCAGGCAAGACAATCATATTGCTAGTGATCAAAAATATCATGAATCTGGCAATCTGCCCCAATGGTAGGACTTGTTAAACTTATGTCTTTTAAACATCATCAACAGATCCTGTTCCTTCTCTTCTGGCTGCCTGAGGGATTCAACTTGTCACTGTTTCAATTTACTGTTTCTTATGGACCCAGATGAGGAACACTGTAGTCAGGAGTTATAGACTGAGCTGTCAAAAAGGGACTGGTAGTGAGAGGAAGCTTATTATATTTCTGTTTCAGCAGGTACAAATACCATGAAGCCTGTCAAAATAAGGGAAGAAATTTTGAGTAAATACTTTCTTCCTCCAGGACATTTAATTCATAAACCTAGTAGCGGATGCCATGAAGATAATTCTCCCCTTCCCTGAACAAATGCAAAAACAGCTGAATTATGTAAATCTATTTGTCTATCCCTCCTTCCTATCTATGAATGGTTCAGATATCTGGATGGACACCCAATGTGCCTTCAAAAAATGATCCTTTTCCTCCCAGATTGGGAACTATGGACGGAAAGGAAGTGTGTAGTGTTGCGACTGTTGTGGCTTTCCAATGACTGCTTTGGGGGAGGGAAATTAAAGAATTGCTGAAGAATTCTTCTACAGTTCAATGATTTTTATAAGCTTTCTCTTCCTTGTATATTAAAAACATGCTGCTGGATATTATGGGACCAGGGAGGGTGTATGATAGTTCATTTTAAAAAGCTACCTATATAAGCTTCAGTTTCTGCATCTATTTTTCCTCACATCTTTCATCTACCCTTGTCCTATGCCACCTTGTGTCACTTTATGTGACATAGGTGTCAACAGAGGAGAGCATTAAAAGAGGAGGCTTCATCTGTTTTTAATTCGACATAAATCTCCATCTCTCCTTTTGAAGTTTACAGATCCATGCCTACAGATATAGCTGTAACAATCTCATTTTCACAACTATAGTGAGATGATTAAAAAAAAAAAAAACCATATACAGCTTGGAAGAAGGAAATGCAAATTTCTCTCACCCACCTGCCCACCCACCCAATATCTTTCTGAAATTTTACAAGTTTCTTAGTGTCACCTCTATGCTGTAGACTCAGGCAGGAGCTGTCATGTAAGGCTTAAACTGCTTTCCTGTTTGACAAACAGAAAGAAGTCACAAAATCTGAGAAATAAACATATTAAAAAGTCAAATTATGATGTCATTTTTCACACCGGCAAAATCTGTTTTTTTAAATAACTGAAAAAGAGACTATTTGGACTGATCCTAATAAAGCCCCTTTCTTGTTTTTCTAAAAAAGAAACTGAATTGATATGAAGACAGATAATAATGGCATTTCTGATGTCCTTCAACTGTGGGGATGAGCTGAGGTCCTTCATAGAAGAACCAGTTAAATATCTAGTGACAGCCTCTCTCTCTCATATTCATTTGTTTGACAATATTAATTGCCTCCCCCAATCCTGACAGACTGTTGGAGAACAACAAGGCCAATATAGTATTATCTAAAAAGTATGAATACAGTGACAATAAAAAGAACCATATAATTACCAAAGCCCCAAATCAACTGAGACCTGAAAACATGTTAGAGTAATATGGGTGACTAGTTTACCACATATGAACCTCATGAAGAAGGGAGTCTTTCAACAAGTACATATAAAAACAACTATAGAAAAGTTCAGTCTAACAATACCAAGAGCTGTGAGGAAATATTCATACTGCTATAGGAAATTAATTTAAGCTCTTTTTCTGCTAATCACCCACCAACTAAAACATTCAGGCAGAGCTTCCCACTTCAGGATTTAGGTGTGAGTGCTATCGACCTTTGTTGACTATCAATTAATCCAGTTCTGCACACAGGAACAATACAAATCAGTTTTATTAGGGTTATACTGATTACCAAAAAGGATTAGGCTATGCTTTTATGTTCAGTGCAGGATAACACTTGCATTTCTTTCAGACAGTCAAAGACTGAAGATGCATAGACAAGACACATTGGTCTGACACCTTCAGCCACAGTCTGTAGACCAAGGGAGACAAAACTCTACCTAAGATGTAAACCTAAGTTTTATACCTTCTTAATAATATCATAACCTCATCCCCAAAATTTTTAAGATCTCATAATTGTGCAGGGATAGCAGAAAAAATTATAAAAGTAGAAAACCCTCAACATGTTCAGAGTTATGTCAGTTGGAATGATTTACCAGGAAGTTGAACAAAGGAGAAATTAAAAATGGCACAAACTGGTAAGATGTGGGACCACTTGATCCCAGATGTCACTTGATTTGGAAATGATGGCTGTGCCAGAAAGTCTGTTTGTGTAATTACAGTAGTGTACCAACTACAACTCTTTCTGAGCTGACTGGACATAGCAACAATCATCCATATCTTGGTTGCAACCCATCTTGACTCCTGTGCTGCACTGTTACCCTTGAAAAGTGTCCAAAAATTGCCATTGGTGTAAGATGGGTGGCTAGGCTGGTGCCAGGTACAGGGATCATATAATTCCTATTATGAAGTCCTCCTTTGACTACCGATTGCCTCCTGGGTACAATACAGAATGCAGGTATTGATCTCTAAACTTCTTCAATCTTTTTTCCTGGGAAACTGAACCACAGTAAGCTTGTTCTTCTTCAGTAGGTTGCTTGTAGCATAATAGACCGCTTTACTACAGTTTGTATTATTTTTCCCTGTTGTTCTCATATTGATTTTCTGTCTTCTCCATGTAAATTCATGTCTTATTTGTCCATCTTCTTAGTTCTATACAGTATCTATTACTAATTCTTAACTTACACTTCTATTTATTGCTCTAGCTTGACTTAACTTATGCTATATTCTTGTTTTTCTGTATTCTTCTGCTGGTGCTTTGAATTCCCTTCCTCTCCACCCTCCGCCAGCCCTCACAAAGGCCCTTGTTAATTGCTTGCAGGTGCTGTGCTTTTCTTTGGCTTTCTGTTGCTGGGTGGAGGGGGTGGGTTAGCAGCCTCCATTTCTGGTCTGCTGCTCTTCTGCCTTGCTTCTTCAGGCCATGTGTGGGATCTTTAGTCTTCCCAGTAGTCCCTGCCAGCTGTCCCTGCACTCCAAGTTTTGCCTCTTCTTCAGGCTTATGAAACACTTGCCAGCACTCTGGACTAAGACTTGCCAGTGCTCTGGACTTCCCTTTTCTAGATGTTGCTGTGGCAGCTTCTGAGGTCCTCAAGGACTCTGCCCTTCTCCCACTGGAGAGCTGTCCCACTGGCCCTCCTCCTCCAGAGACTCTCCAGCCAAAGGCATCCCCATCCAACCATGCCACTGAGACTTCAGTTGCTGTTGGCAGTCTCTGGGCTTCTCCCAGCCCTTAGCAGAGTTCTCCAACCACCTCCTGTCCTTCGTATGCCACACCTTCTTCACCCTCGTGCCCACATCACAGGGCTCTTCACACTGCCGCTTTACCCTCAGCTGTGCACTTCACACTTTACATGTGGCTACCCCTTAATAATAATAAGCAGCATCCCCCCAAAGGGTCAGACATGACTCAGTGCTTGCACAGGGGACCTTTCACCTTTTCACATTCACCCCTTAATAAAGGGTCAGATTTAGGGTTGCCTTTTAGCAGGAAGGAGGAGACACAGATGTTTTCCTTTTGCTCTGCATTTCCTTCCTTCCCCGTGTCTCTACTGTCTCAGGACTTGGGAAGTTGGCAAAAGCACATTTCTTTCACCAAGATTTGAACTGTTCATTTATCTCATTTTAATTTATTTCACTTTAATGTTTGACTGTTATTTATATTTTAATTGTATTAATGTTGCTGTATAATGCAACTGCTCCAAGCAAAGAGAGAAGGGCAGGATATATATCCAATAATTACAATTAATTGATTAATTGAAGCATGTATGAAATAGGACAACAACAACAACAACAACATACAGCTGGAACAAGAGCAGTAAAGTTAAAATACCAGTCAATGGCCTAAGCACTTAAAATCAAATAGCAGGCCCTAAATCAATTTCAAAAATGGGTTTTCAGAAACCTTGGGATTCTCCAAATGCCTGGTGTGTAGGGTTATCCAAAGAGGCTGTTTCCCACGGTTTGAATATGCCTCATGTATTGTTCACTGAAAACACGTCCTTAGAACAGAGGCTCCATCTTCTAGACCACCTGCTCTTGAACGAAGCTGAAGCTGATACAAACTTCCCAGTATGAAAGCAGCATTTTCCTTGGGAAAACAGAAGAAGACCTATCTGGACAATTGATGGCCCACAGAGGAGAGGCAAGAGTTGATACAGTCTGAGGTGGTGATTTGTTCAACTACAATTAGTTTGGTATATCTGTTGTCCCTTCAGTCTGGCCTTTGGGCTTAGTGTTTCGACAGCCAGGTTCGTTATTTTCTTTTTTAAATGGGTTGATTTATCAGTGGACTTAGAGTATGCAATGCCTGAAATTGACTAGTCTCTCCATGGCTTAATGCATGTATTGTTTGTTTGTTTGTTTTATGGCTGCCCATCTCATCTAAGAAACTCTGGGCAGCTCACAACAGTAGTTGAAATGTAACCGAAAGGATTCAGCTCCTGTGCTTCTCTAGCCTGTATCATGGAGGATTCCCTTCCCAGGGGTCCCTTTTCTCCGGGAAGCCCTGGGTCTTCAATTCCTTTCTTCCCTGAATGTTCTTTTAAGAAGTTCGCTCCATTGTAGAATGCAAACTGGTACAGATATGTCTTCAACACATAGCCACATTCCTACCCCCCCCCCCCGCAACACACACATACCCCTTTTGGTTGATCAGAGCTATACTAATGCTGTGATGGGACACAGTTGTTATAAGGATTTCACAAACTCCAGCTTTTCAACAATACTGATCTAGTGTCTGCATATTGGTTGCAGAAATTCAGATGACTACTAAATGGCTGACAACCTTGATGAAGGAATGCCAGAACTTTTAAAGAGAAAGTAAACAACAACTTAGTCCTGGGAAAGGCGGAAGCATGAGAAAGAAACTCAAAATAACCCTACCTTGACTCTGTTTAATATAAGAGGACACAGAGGGATACTCTGACAGACTTCCAAGATTCTGTTATTATACCTACAACAGTAAAGTAGCATTCATAAAATCCTTGTTTGTTGACCAGGCCTACCTGGAAGGGCTAACAGCGGCAGCCAAGAAAGACAACAATTCTAACTCTTTGCTGCCACCCAGTGGTCATCCAGTTGACAAATCAATTGGTTTGGAAAAATGATATGGATATGTGCGCCACTTGTAGATGTTCAGTATGTCAATTGGTGGTGGCTTCTTCTGCGGTTGATGACATTCAAATTTCAGCCAAGAAAAACTGTCAATCACTGCCCTTACAGTGTCATGCAAAGGAGCTGTATGAACAGCATGGCCTGTTCCAGATGCATTTAACAGGCATGCTATTGGGGCAGCACTATTTATGCTAACGTGGTTTCTTCTTGGCTCCAGAGCAGGAGGAAATCATGGCAAAATGGCTGTATAGATGAGCTTTATGACCATTACAGGTTTATAAATAGAGTTAATAGGGGCCATTGGCATAGAAAGGACAACCTCCCAGGTAGCACTTAAAATTCATGTTAAAAGATCCCCAGATTTGCTATAACTTCATAAAGTGATTATATAAAGGTGTCCATGGTCATGCATATAACTTCGATATAACTGTCAAAAGTATACAACACTGTTTTTTAGAACTGTAGTCAGTGGCCCATATATTCATGATGAAAACAAAGAGATGGTTCAAGCTTTTGCCAGAGCAGAGGCACATTCAGAGGTATTTGTTTCAGTCTCTTGGGCAACACAATGCAGTTGTACAGGGGCTTAAGGAGCCACATTGCTGGTGGGGGCGGGGGTGGCCTTGGCATTCATTTCACTGAACTGTTTATCATTCATGGCCACAGTGACCGGAATGCCGCTCCTGAATTTTTAATTCAGAAGTGTGACATATATAAGATTGGTGGCAATACAGGAAATAGTACATTATAATGGGATGCAGGTGGTCTTCATCTGGGAATGGATTTTGTGTCTCTCATCCAGAAATGGCAGCAAGGCCCATCATAACTGTATTTGATTTGTAGTGATAGAAGCATGCAAACTGCTGCATTAGCCCAGGAGTTCACAGGCTGTTTCTCTGCCTCTCTCTCTCTCTGGACTATGTGAAGCACATTACGAAGCATCCCTCTGAAACCACTGCTGAGACAGCAACTCTTCTCAAGACCAGCATGGTTACTTTGAGGCTCCTCCCTCCCTCCCTCCTCTGCCTCCAATGCGTGCATTTGTTTGTTGCCTGGAAAGCAAATGGTTCATTAAAACCTATGGGGCATTCATGTGGGTAATACTACATGGTTTCTTTATTTCAGTTTGGTAGCTGAGCTTCCGCCTTATACCCGGCACTGCAATCCTGAGTGGAACAAGGAAAAAGCCAGACTAATTTAGGCTGGTAATTGCATGGTCCAGTAGCATTTCTTATTGGTCGGGTGATACTGACACTTTTAGTTTCCAGTGAGTGCCAATGAGTGCCATTCGTTGTGATGGTTCTGCAGGGTGTTTGTATGTGTGGAGTCCAGGGGTTGGGGAGAGAATGTTATATTTTTTCTCCATTGATAGAGCTTCAGAATCATAAAAACATAGAATGGAAAGGTCCCTAGAGATAATCTAGCCCAACCTGCTGCCCAGCACAGAAATCTCTTACTATTGCATCTCTGACAAAGGGCCATCCAGTCTCTGTTTACACACTCCAATAAAAGAAGTCTACCATCTCCTGAGAAAATCTAATCCACGGTTGAACTACTGTTAGAACATTTTTCCTGACCTCCAGCTGAAACCTACTTATAATTTAAATCCACTGTTTCTTGTCTTATTTTCTGAAAAATTTCTGCCCTTTTACTTGGTCTCCCTTCAGATACTTCAAGACACCTATCGTGTGTCTCTGCAAATCTGACACTCAGAAGTGCACCTAGATTCTTGTGTTTGTTCTGACTAGGTTCCTACCTGAAGAGTCTTAGATGCAAATGATCATTGAATTCCCTAGTGTTTATACACATATACACACACACACGAAAAAATTGTGTGTGTGTGTGTGTGTGTATGTATATGTCTGTGTATGTGTGTGTGTGTGTGTGTGTACACCCACACCCACACACCCCTATTGAGGACACAAGTTCATCCAAACTCCATAAATCTACCCAAAGTATTCCTATTTCACATCCAGTGCTGATGTTAATTTAAAACAGAACACCTATAGTTCAAAAATAAATGTGTTGAGATGAACAAATAACGAATGAATTCTACTCATTAGTGCAATTACAATGAATATAAAATGAGCTCAAAATGTCTTGAAGGGTTCAAACTGAATTCACAAAAATCTTGCCACCTTAAATTGCAATGTCTTTGATTAACTCTGCTCTGAATAGCAATAGTTGAGATAAATTCTTTTGAGTGGCTTTTTGCTCATATAAATCCTTGAGCTATCAGAAGACAGACCTGGTGGGCCTTGTATGTACACTCAGGTAATCTCCCAATCTTATTTGTTACAATATCTGAAACAGCTAGACTAAAAAACAAATTGGGAAGAAAAAAAAATTCAGGTAAGTGATTAGTAAATGTAGAAACTGGGAATGAAGGAAAAACATTTCATTAATATGACTTCCTCCTTCCCCAACCAATTAGAAATACCAGGACTTTGTGATTAGTTCTTAGAATTCATCAGGCAGACACTGCACACGCAGACCTTCTTGTGAATGCTTGTTTATACATAGCCTGTCAAGGATAGAAACTAAGCAAATGGCATTCTGCTAATGCATAAAAAACAAAGCTTAAACTTCCCCATCTTTTTCTGGCTTCAAAGGAATGTAGTAAATTTCTTTATGGTCTAATTGATTTACCATTCCAAGATCAACTACCTCCCTGCCTGCAATAATGTTGCTTCTACTAACATGATAGTAGGCCTATCCTAAACTAAAGCTACATGTGTAGCTATTTCTAAATTCCCCAAAGAATTAATCAAGGGTTTCAATTAAAACATTGCTGGCAATCTCTTGTGGCTAGCTCAACCTTGATCTACTTTTTTTTGGTAACCTTGGATCACTTTCTCCCTTTAAAAATCTACACCAGATCCCATGCCATGCTGACCTTCTCTCTGCATAATGATTTCTATGCCAACTCCTCTTCGGTAATCTTAAATCACCCTGGAACCTGATTTCTTCTTAATTCCATCTTTGTTTACTAGCTATTTTTCCTCTCCTGCTCTGAGTCCATCTCTAACACTCCAAAACTTCCTGCAAGCTTCTTAGCCCATTTCAGCTTCCCCTCCCTATGAGAGACAGCATGTGTGTGAAAACCTCATCTGTTTTTCTGTCAGCCCTTTGCCACCCTCAGGTTTTCACCACAGGGATAGTTTACATGTTTGGGAGATAACGGGACAGGATATTAGATGAGGTTTACCCTCTTCATTCTGTTCCAGACAGTCTTAGTTCCACTTGGGCTGTATACGTAATATGTAATATTTTTTCCACAAATAGAATTTGTGAGGCAAAGATCCATCTAGATAAAGCTGTAATTTCAACCTTTGCTCCCACCTGCTTTCCTCTCGTGTTTGTCCATAATGACCATGTGAAAAAAAGAGATGAGCCTTTGTCTCTTGTGCCACCTGCTATGTCACATTCCCATCAACTCCACATTTTCTCACTAGAAGGAGGAAGGTTCAAAGGAGAGTTTTGTTTTAGCAGAGTAGCCTGACTTACTGAATCTGGATTCCTGATTCAGCAGGATTTTATATTTTGTCTTGAGCCCATGTGTGTTGACCTCATTGGATCTCCCTCAACCAACCCAAAAGAAGCATCCAGAAAAAAAGTGCTTTTAAAAAGATAGCAAATTATTTAATGACTCACATAACAATGATTCAGTTATAACATCATTGGGGTTTTTGTCTTATGACCCAAGCCTAGGAACTACTGTTCAAACTACGATAAAGCAAAGAAGGCGGCCATGCAAGGGAATCAACAAAACTATACTGAAACAATTGTACATCAGTTACAGCTGCACTTTCAGGGAAAGTTTCCATTGACAGAATGACCCAACCATAAAGAACATGATGTAGTTGTCACCATAAAGTCTCTTTGGAAGCCACAAAGCCAGATCACAATGCTGAAACAATACAGGAATATTAGAACAATGGTAATGAGCTCCCAACTGACACATGCAGAGGGAGGAGGTAACTTTGGAATCTCGTCTGCTACTTCTGTGCAACACTCTGTCTGTGCTTTCTCAGACATATGAATCCTATATTGGCCAGATGATAAAGAATGCCAATATTGATAAGAGCAGGAGAAAAAAAGACTCCACAAAGAAGGTAAAAGAGCAGGCTACCATTCTTACTTCCTTCAATATGCTTGGTTGCTCTTTTTATATAATTTCAATAAAGTGATTAATAAGAATCTATTACCTAGAAGTGTAGATGGTGGGTGGGATGTTCGGTAATGTATCTTTGAATTCAGTGGTAATGAGCATGGTTTACATGAAAACTCTGAAAGCACCTTCTGTCTCCCTCTATTAAAAAAATGCAAGGGAAGAGTTTTTGCATTTAATTGTGAAAAAAGTTGATTCTCTGTATAATTACTGACTTTGCAATAAGCCTGTTTACCTCTTTCATCAAAAGGACATTTTCAGATGTTAAAGACCTTTTATATTCATCCAATTAATCAAAGATTGTACTAGTTCTAGGATGTAAAGCCAAGCAACTGCCTTTATTTCAAAGCTCTTTATAGGAAAGGTTTCGTCTCTGAAAGCCAAGATGCCAAAGCCCCTCCACCCTGAATTTCAGGAAACAGGAGTGGTGGGAACGGGAAAATTATTGCCCTCTGCTACAGGTTCATTCTACTTCTTGCTAGGCAACAGCTCAACTTGGAGCTTTATTCCAAAGGGTAAGGTGAATTACCATGAACCAACTGGTGGGAAGCTAGGAGATATGGGAGGGAGGCTTTCTGGGATGAGCTGAAGTCAAGGCTAATGAGTTAAGTGGATCTGGGAAGAGAAAGTTGGAATAAGGGAGAAATCAGTGCAGCCCTGTAACAGAATGAGAGGAAAACCATATTGTTAAGATTGCACTTTGCACAAGATTGCACACATCAGTATTTTATAAGAAATATTGCAGTTTGCCCTCAATCCCTATCAGGACAGTCTTAATCAGCACTTTGGTCAGGCTGCGATCAGAGCAGCTCATAGAGGACAAATTTGCCTTTTCCTCTCCTTTTCTTATTTATTTAGCAACTTATTTATGCTAAACAATGTATATGCTGCCCATTCCCTTAATGTGGCTTGCAAGGTCCAGTATAAACTTCACCACAGCAACAACCATAACAATAAAACAAAAAAGTAATACAGTATCATTAAATGTTTTGTGCTCCTTCCTGAACTATATGCAGCTTCAGTTCTAGGTCCAGAAAAGACCCGCTGGCCAAAGTGAAGTGGCAGCCTTGTCACTCGTGTCCTAACTTCAAAGCCACCCAGCAACCTCGCAAACAGAAAAATGGGGAAAAAATAAGGGATTGTGCATGCATCTATGTGCAGCTTTGGTTTGCAGTGAAGATAACTACATAAAGCAAAATTGAAAGCTGGTTCACAGGCAGTTTCAGAGGGCTTACATGTAATTGGGGCATGCAAAGTGTGTGTGTGTATGTGTGTGCGTGTGTGCTTCTTTGCCTCAGACAGCAAAACATGATGCACCATCTCTGTGGCACAAGCCCCCTGAAACGGCCTTTGAACCAACTTGTTCAAGTTGACTGAACTGGCAATTGAGCTTGCTTCATTGCACACATGAGAGTAGCCATCTTTCCTGCATCTGAAGGCAAAACTATAGCTTGGGGTTGAAGGACAGGCTGTGCAGTCCACAGCAAGCTTTTACAATCTTCCAATAAATGTCTTGCAAGATATTGCTTTCCTGTTCCAAATAGTAAGGCATTTACTGTACCTGTTAGACTTTCATTTCTAGATTGCATTTCTACGAACATAGGAACAACACTCCTGCAGCTCTCTTATTTATTTGTTTGTTTTTTGCAATAATTTTATTGAAGTTTTTAATAGACATAGTAAAAACAAATACAAACTAAACTGAAAAATTAAAGACAAGTAAGAAAAAAGTTTAAAGAGTGCAAGAGAAAGAAAGAAAAAAGAAGAGAGAAAAGGAAAGGAAAGGAAAAAAGAAACAAAGACAACAAAGAAGTGGCTTTCAAACTTCATCACACCGAGCACAAGCTAACATAACAACTCTTCACCCTCTTTTAAAATTACAAACAAAAAACTCTTCTTCCCATAACCTAGCTCATATCTACATGCAATCCAGAAATCTTCATCTTTTCAGTCCTGGTTTAGCAAAAAGTCCATTAGAAGCTACCAGAAATATCAAACAGATAATTTATCTCTGATCAAACAGTCCAACTTTATGCTCCTTCCTTTTGCACTTTACAATCTTGGCCTTTAATTCATTTCAGTGGTGTCGCAGGATTTGATCCTTCATCAATCTTTGGCATTGCAAAAGATTCTTCAGATCCTTTACCAAGCTACTTTGTAAATCCAGTAAAGAGGCACTGTCCAAGATTTCTTATTGCAACTGCTCCTTGTCCAAGTCCTTTTCTTGATTTGTCTTTTGTATTTCCATTTTAGTAATTTTTTCAGTTTTATTATATTTCATATTTACAGGTTCCATTATGTGTCAGGTATAAGTTGCTTTTTAAAATCTCCCTTAACATCTTCTAAAGGTTTAACCATTGGAATCTGTATGCTTTCTAAGATATTAGTTATTAATATCTCAGCCCATTTTTTAAAGAACTCTTTAAGTAACTCAAAAGTTATACCAGGGTTGGCCATTTTAAAACCTCAATTTAAAGGATAGATGCACTCCCCCCCCCCCTTGGTTTTTGGTCTGGTCCCTCTAGTGTCCATTTGCAACATTCAAAGAATCTCTGTTCCTAATTTGGATTTAGTTCTCTTTCAGTCATTTTCCACAGGTGTATTATTTAATTATACACTTGTTTTTCAAATCTTACAGCAAAAGTACAAATGTTCTAAATGCCTCTGGTGTTCCAGTCCATTTATAACTTTCTTAAATCAAAATCTTTTCTTTTCTTTTTATTTTTGCCAAATATATATTGTTTTTAAACTCTTAAGTCACTATTTAAAATTTAAAATGTTTAGAAAGTGAGTATAGCTGGCTTAGTGTCCTTTTTAAAGGTTCTGCCGTGGCTGAGAGCAAGATGTTGTCTCCCTTCCCTTCTGGCACTCAATCCCACAGAGGACTACTGTTCTATGATCCCCTCACAAGGAGCTGCCATTTGGAGCACTTGTAAGCAGCCTCCCATCCTCTCCTCTGGAGAGGTTCTGAAGGACTGGTCTACTTGCCAGTCCCTCTTTCTTCACCATGGTCATCATCTCCATTGTTTGTGGAGATATCTTCAGTCAGCCATGACTCATCCAGAAGCTACTCCTGCAATACTCTAGAGCAGTGATGGTGAACCTTTTGGACTCAGAGTGTCAAAAATTCAGAAAATGCTTAACGTGACTCTGCTGGTGTGTCATCTCCCACCCCGAACAAAAGAGAGACATACAATTCTTTACATATTGATTTATTTTAAAAAAATAGAATCCAATTTTGGGTAGCAGGGAGAATAGTTGTTGGGTATTGGTGAACACTGGCTTGTCACGCAAAATGTCGTGATGTGTCACCTTTGACAAGCATGTTATAGGTTCGCCATCACTGCTCCAGAGGCTATTTAAAGAGTTCTGTGATTTATTTACAACTTATATTTGTAGGCCACTCATATTCAAAATGACTTGGTCCGAAGGTGATGGCCAATGAGCTCAGGTCATTGGCGGTTTTGTGTTTCAGCTTATTTCGTCATATATTTTTAGACAGCATGACTTTACACATTCTGTTGCATTAATGTAAACAATTTAATTGTGAAACAAATTAGCTTTTTCAGCTATTCACATATTAGGCAGCAGATGGAAAGTCGTTGTGTTCATCCCTCAGATTAAATGCATATCCCATTAAGTTCTGTTGAAAGTAGATGGCATATATTATAGTTGGTTAAAACATAACAGACATTTCACAAAGGAATTATTATTGTTGTTGTTGTTGTTGTTTGCTCCCAAAGACCATGCTACTTTACAGGCTAATATAAATAAAAGAGAGGCCATTCTCCAAGAAATATCTAAATTAATCTTTTTACAATAGTGAAGGCGACAGACAATAAGAAGTAAAGAGACTGAGGCAACATGAATAAAACAAAACAGGAGGAACAGGAGAAGAGAAAGCATCATGGCATGAATGTGGATATATTCCGTTGGATTTTATTTATTGAGATCTGCTACTAAAGGCTAAGCAGAGGATAAATATTTCACTGGACTTCAGTCAGGCGCTTCTGCTGCTATTTTTGTCATCATCATTTAAGCAGAAAATGCGTGGAATGTTTTATATACCATCATCAATCAGTGTGTTATCTTCTGGATAGGCAGAGTTTACACAGAATGGCACCTTGGGTGTGATGAAAGCTTAAAAGAGATTGCCCACTACAGTGACGGAGTCTTTTGGTCACTTGCTTCCATATCTTTCCCAAACAAATGATTGACATTGCTGTGATCCTTCCCAAATAAAAGACAGTATCTAAAGGACAGTAGGACTCCTTCAGAAATGGTTCAGACTTGTCAGTTGCTCGTCAGTGATGCCATAATGAAAAGATAAGGGAAAAGAAAACGTCTGGTGGACTGGAAATCATCTGGTTTTGATGGTATCAGGTTTTTAATCAAAGCTAATGGTTTGTTATTATAATGGTATCCACTAAATGGGATTCACAAGAGTGTGCAATACTATTTCTACCTTAACATGAGAACAGAGCACACCTTTACCTTTCTCCAGCTTTAAGCCTCAACAAATTTCGGACCAATTCAGTAAGCTGTGCTTAATATCTGTGGCCTCACAAGTTGGTTTCTGAAATAGAATGTAAGACTTTTTGGCAAGTTTTATACTTTGCCTTTCAAGATACCCAAGTGGTTTATGAGCAATGCCAACGATCAAATGCATAATACACTTCTTGTAAATAACCAGGAAACTTCCTAGAGAGCATGTGGTGGCTGATAGCCCTAAAGTGTAGGGGACAATCCAACTGGAGCTGACATTGAAGTGGCTACCTGTGAAGGGGATAGTGAGTTGCCATAAGCTCTTCAGTGGCTTTTGCTGCCTGAATTTTATAACACAGGTACAAGAAGTCTACCTTTGGAGTCACATGAAGTAGGGTAGCATTCATTTTCAAGCCCTAGAGTTCCTCTCCCAGAGTGGGTAGGGTCAAAAATGTCATTCTTTTTTGCATTTTGTAGGATTGGGGGATTTAAGAAGCAAAATGGATTTCTTAAGGTTTGCGGATGTTTAAAGCACTTATTTCCCTCAAAATCTGTTAAAAAGAGAGAGAGCCCCAAGGTGGCATAGTGGTTAAGGTGTTGGACTGGCACTGGCCCAAAAGCTCACTGGGTAGCTCTGGGCCAGTCCCTCTCTCCCAGAGCTGTTGAAGTGGGGCAAAACAGGAGTCAGGGGATACTGTATATCCTGCCTTGAGTTCTTCTACAAAAGGTGAGATATACTTCTAATAAATAATAAGTAAATAAATAAAAATATCAAGTCCAATCCACTTTTGTAGTGTGGTCTTCAACTTGCTTCACAAAGCAAATGAAAGCTGTGCACCCCTGTCTTCTCATCTTATTATTTCTAACTGTAAACAGGTTAACAAGAGCTTATTTTATTGGAAAGTATCTTGGTGCCAACAGTTTCGCATTCAGCAGTCACCCTGACACTGTAACACAACTTTATTTATTTATTGTTAAATGCTAAAACCATGAATCTGAATTATAATTCCCATCAGCTCAGCCTGCACTGTCAGGCTTCATACCAGGGCTCAGCAGTAAATCACAGCTCTCCAGACTCCTTTTCTGTCCTTGCCTTACATGGCAGAACACTCTCGGACACAGCTCAGCTAGATTAGGAATTGTAGTTCAGACAAGTAGGAAGCCTTAAACACAACAGCTGATTCCCCATTGAGTGCAAAGAAGGCAGAGGCTAAACTTGTTTCAGAGTTGCAACTCATGGCTGATGTCTTGATGGCCTTCAGAGGCAGCTTAGGTGATGGTTCTCTAACCTGGTCCCCCCTCACCAGTCTCAGCCCTTACATACACAGCCAGTGTCCATTTTGGCCATGTGAGCTGATGAAAATGGTTGGTACAACCTAAGTGGAGATTAGCAGATATGGGAAAATTAAGGAATTTAGTTGAACCCTCTTCAGGCAGATTTTTTTCATTTCTGAGTTCACTTTTCTATTGTTTATTTATTTATTTATCCATCCCGCCTTTATTATTTTTATAAATAACTCAAGGCGGCGAGCATACCTAATACTCCTTCCTCCTCCTATTTTCCCCACAACAGCAACCCTGTGAGGTGAGTTGGGCTGAGAGAGAGTGACTGGCCCAAAGTCACCCAAGCCGGCTTTCATGCCTAAGGCTGGACTAGAACTCTCAGTCTCCTGGTTTCTAGCCCAGCACCTTAACCACTAGACCAAACTGGCTCTCCTACGTTAGAGTCTCTTGTGTACAAGAACACACAGTCCTTTACCAATAGACTGATTTTTCTCTTTTGGTTTTTTTAAAAAAATTCTTCAGGTATCACTCCAACATTGTTTTTCTTCTGATAAAGAGAAAACTCATTTAACACTTAGCCAATTGATTTGAATGAATTGTAGTCCTCGAAGGAAGAACCGGAAAGAATCTCTCCTGAATGGAGTGAAATGGTGACACTGATGATATGTTTTCTTGGCTATAAACATCAGCCTTTGTTCCTCACAACACCAGCATGCCATTTATTGGATGTTATATAAACCCAATGCTTTTTTCTTCAAAGAGAAGCATATGATTGGAGGGGGGGGGGTGTCCATGCTATTTTTGCTGCTCCTGTACTCCTGGTTCAGTAACCTTCATTTTTCTGTGATTTGACAGCAGGATGGTTCCCTTGGCAGTGTGGAGATCAAACCATCCCCATCTGTAATGTCATGTTTCGATGGAGAAGGTACAAGGGAAGACAGAAGTGCATTTTTTTCCATTTCCAAACAGCTTCTCTTGTCCCCTTCCTTTGTTCCAAGCCTTGCAGTACTATGTGGACTAGAATACACTTATGCTTTGCTGAAATACTTTGGAACAGCCTCTTATTTGCTTTCAGGCAATAGAAAGAAGCATATTAGATCACGGCCACACAGTCAGACTTGAGTATTCACTTAACATCACCCAATCCTCCAAATGATTATTTTTAAAAAACATAAAAAATAAATAGCATTAAAAAATCTTTAAGATTCCACCAGTTTTATTTTTTCCTAGCCTTTTCTTCATTTTGAAATCAAAGGTGGTTGATTACATTGCATGTAGGCTTTCAAACATGTATCACACAAAGACTTCCTCTAGAAGCCATGAATTGGCTACAACTTTCCTAATAATTGCACATTCAATTGGGAGTGTGTCTGTGTAATGTAGGAAACAGCCTTAAATAGTTGCAGAAATATTACTTGATAAACTTAGAGGGAGAGGCTTATCACAACTTCAAATCAAATCATCTTTACTATGGTGACTGACCAGAATTCTGTGAGTTAACAAATAATTAAAATAATTAAACAGTTTCTATTTTAAGTAGAATAAAATCATAACTAGGCCATCAAGGAGATCAGGGCTATCTAGTTTAATAGAAAGAATAACAAAATGTAGTCACGTTCAAGGCAACAAAATCATACGGTCTGATAAAAGTACTGTACATAAAATAAGTCAGAATTGTTTGGGTATTTTGCCAGATAGGGAGTTATAGAAGGCTGAATATAACTGGACATGAGCTATGGACTCAGTGGATCTTTTTCTACAAGAGCACAATCTTATCTCATAAGGGATCATTTTTTGTTTGTTTTTTCTGTTATTAAGAATAGTTGTTGGGAGGACATTGAAATTTATATTATTATTATTATTGTTATTATTATTATTATTATGGTTGATTGAATAGCCAGCCAGATGTTTTGTCTGGATTTGGCATTTTTGTCCACCTATCAAGTCCTTCCCAAGGATCTGGGATAGGCAGATAATATTATTTAATTTTATATGCCGCCCATCTCCTAGCTAATGTGCTAATGTTAGTGCTCTTCAGGGTTTAGGGACATTCATTTGGTTTAAGTATCATGCCATTCTAAAATACGGGCTTGACTATTCAGGAAGATAGTCCTGGGTAGGACAGGATTATCAGAATTCTATTTAGTATGTTCAGATACTCCTATTTGTCCCTTTTCTCCATTGTTTTTTGGCCAGAAGATTGCAAAACACATAGGCAGGAATTTATTTATTTATTTGTTTGTTTTCTTCTGTTTTCAAAGCCAGCTATGACTTGCCAGTTGACTCTGCATGACTTCTGAAGTGTTAAAAACACCACATAATAATATATTGATAAAAATGCACCATGCCAAGGGCAAGTAACTCCCATAATAACTAAGATGGATTCATGCAACATCCTGGCCCAATGCTTGCAGGAAGAGCCAAGCCTTCAAGGGGTGGGAGCCAGCAAGAGTGGAGGGTGGGGTGAGAATCTGTTCCACAGGGCAGGTACTATGACAACAACTCCTGATTCCCTGTTCTTGCATAGAGTTATCAAAGCTGATATAAAGCACTCCTTCTGTCATACAATGCAATGGGCCAGAGCAAGGAGTTCTGGCAGGTACTTCAGAGAGATGAAGCAATGCTCTTGAACCCCATGGCTACAGAGTATATGAGATATTTACTGGGTGTTAATTGCATGCAATTACAGGATTTATTTATTTTTCTAAAGTGTTATCAGCAATGTCAACACAATAAAAAGGCAGGCAATTCTCTAGCTTTGTGTGTGTGCTAATTTATAAAGTGCATTTGTGTTGCTTTTTCATTTTTATCTCTTGCTTGGGAATGCATCTAAAAAAAGAAATCCTAGATATGAAGATACCAATTAAAATGGTACCTAAAAACAAAAACAGCATGACTGTTTCACTTATCCCTTACATTTGAAGCTGCTCTACATAAGCCAGTTTATGCTGAATGTACTGTGGTGTTATAAAAGATACCGGAGTTTTTCACAGTATGAATATTATTGTTAAATATGAATAACGATGCTCCTAAGAGTCTCATAGAACACGTGTGAAATATAACCTAGGAAAAAAGGGACAGCATTTCTTGTTTGGCTAATACTGAAGAACACATCTGGTCAGTATTTCAGCCATGGACATTGCCTCACACTGTGTGCTCATGGGAGATGAAATGATTCAATGGGGTTTCATTAGTAATTAGTGGTGCATCCAAGAACCACTCAATTTTTGTAAAGGAAATGAAAATTACAAACTCTAAAGGAGCCAGTGTGCATAGTGGGGAGGGTGTTAGAATGGCACCAGGGAAATCCAGAGTCAGGGCCACAGCCAGGTAAGATAACTCACTGGATGATGTTGGGCCAGTCATGTCTCTCTCTCAGCCTAACCTACCACAGAATTGTTGTTCTGGAGAAAAATGGGAAAAGGGATTGCTATATAGGTCATATAGACCTTCTAGAATAGTGTTTCTCAACCCTGGCACCTTTAAGATGTGCGGACTTCAACTCCCAGAATTCATGCTGGCTAGGAAACTCTGGCAGTTGAAGTCCACACATCTTAAAGTTGCCAAGACTGAAAAACACTGTTCTAGAACAAAAGCAGAATATAAATCTAATGAATACAATTTTTAAAAATATAGCGAGCTAAAGCATGAAACATGTTATTATATTTTGCATACTTTTTAAATGGAAAAATAGCAGCCATAGCAGGATCTAACTAGGTGTAAGATCTGGGCCCCTGACAGGTGTATTGAGAAGTATTAAACCCATACTACTTTACTGGCAAAACGTACCCCCAATCATTCTTCTTGTGAAGCAAGCATTGGATGAGAGCAGCATCCTTCCTGGGGCAAATTGTATCTTTAAGATTATGTTCTTCCACTTGCAGTATTGGGGAAGATATTAGAGAATTCTGCCCACATGCCAAGTTCCATCTCCCAATCTTAATCCTTTTTTTAAAGTACATTTGTGCCGCAGACACAGAGTTGTGTGTTCATTCTTTCTCTCTCTGTGTCATTTAAGATGTAGAAGGAGACAAAGACACACATTTCCTAAGCTACACTTTTGCCATAAAAGCATGTAAAAATTAGAAAGGTTTTTCATTTCTGTGTATGTTTTATTTGTTTAATTTCATTTTCTAAATGCATTACTATTTCTGCTATCCCTAGGGTTCCAGGATAGAAATCAAGAAGTATAATCTTTTGAATATCATTAACATGCTTTTATGTATTTGCATAGCTTAATAACTAAATAATTGATTGAAAAGATTTAGTCATCACTTCATAACAATAGCTACTAACACTTCCTTCCTTTATTATTTTCCTTTTAGTTACAATTCCAATAATGTTTTACATGCTATACCATTATTGGGTGTCATATCAATTAATCAAGTATTTTTATGACTGGCAAGAGGACCCCTTGTATAGATTAAACTGGTGTTTTTTAAACTTGGTAACTTTAAGATGTATGGACTTCAACTCCCAGCATGCTGGCTGGGGAATTATGGGAGTTGAAAAACACTGGAAAAAATATCTTAAAACATACCTGTCCCTAGAGGGTTAGTTTATCAGTAGGTACCAGTCTTGATAGCTGTTTACAGGTTTAAAAACCAGCTGCTAGAAAGGAGGAGTAGAAGAAGACCATCATGGACCTGGATTAGATGGACCTAGAACAATGAAGAACATTGTTCTTCCAATGTTATCTCTATGCCCCCAAGAAAATATGCCCTGCAAGATCCTGTTATATCCAACAGAACACTTTGTACTGTTATTTTCAAGTATTCCTTCTTTTATGCCCCAAGGTTATACACCCAATGTCATAGGAGCAGACCTGCTTTTCAACTTTCCATACCTCTCCTTCCACTTTCCCAATCCTCTGATAATTATATCAGCAATTATAAACATATCAGTGGGCATCGGCTTGGGGAAGCTTCTCTAGATAGAAGCAAATGAACAAATATCCACGATTTAAGAAATTAAGATTTGGTGTGTAGTAAATACAAGTTGAAACAAGGCAAAGTTAAACATTTATCCTTTTAGAAAACACTGTCAGAGATAAGAATAGAAAACTCTCCTGCCTGAGTCTACTTTGCCCTAGAAAACATACCGTAGTCTCTGTGGGCTCTCATTTTTTAATCCAGGGCATATCATTAGATAAAATACATTTGTAGGTTTGTCAGGGTTTTCACTTTTTTTGTTTGCCACACTCCTGAACAAGTTTTTTGATACAGCTGCTTTTTTGCAACACAACAAAGTATCAGAAAAAGGAAGTTGGTGAATTCTAGCAAATGAATGATAGACAGACAAATGCTGTTCCCTTTCTCTTCTCAAAATTGCTCTGACTCACTTCATTCAATACACACTCAGGGTGTGCACATCTCTCGAATGCTGTGATTCCCAACAACAGTTGTCAGAGTAACAGAGCATAAGCAAGGAGCAGGAAACTGGTATAGCCATCCCTGGAAAGATTAAGCCCCTTCCTATCAGAGGGTGTGTGTGTGTGTGACATGGCCACTCTGCTGGAAGAAGGCTTAAGACAACCAAGCGCCATCAGGAATAGCCCAGGAATCACTTTTCCAAGTCAAGTTTCCTGCCCTCTTGTATGCAACAAGGATCATTGTAAAGTGTATCTTCTGTGTCCCCCAAGGTTCCTCTGAGTGGAACAGGGTTCTTCCACTTAGTTATGAGGTGAGCTGGGGGATTGTCTGAAGATACACGTTTTTAATATAACCACCCAGGCTTCCCAAAAAAAGCCATCAGGAAGGAATGTTTTCCATTAGTGTTTCCTTGTTTCTTAAAGTAGTGATGCCCTTCAGAAATTTCTGGAAAATTTTTCCTTCCCTTGAAGAAGTTTGGAGAACTTGGATTGTCTGCTTCTCTGCCCCCAAACCCCTGACCATTTAGGCCCACCTGTGATTACTGTGGTCAGGCCTCTTTATTCATTGTGTATAATGGTCTAGATTTTCTGCTCTTATGACTAAGAACTTTATATTCTTAATAAGCCATTTCTGTCTCCTTGCTGTTTCAGCATCGGTGTTATTTGCATGACCTCGCTGTCTGTGGGAGGCATGTTGGCAAAGAGAGAGAAGTTAATACTCACGCTTGCTTTACAGGCACATACCAACAGTGTTATTAGGACAAAAACCTGTTAGAAATTATTTTTAAATGATTGAAAGGAAAGAATGAGAGGCATTATAGCTACTGGGCACTCTTTTTTGGAATAGCTTCAACTGAGGCATTTGGTTAAAGAATTATATACACAAGGCCTTTTAAAACAAAGCAAACAATAGCATTTCTTCAAATATACAGGAGTGGGGTTTTCTTATGTTGCTTATCCCACATTGCTTTTACTGCCTTCTAACAGTAAATGCTTTCCGTTGCCATGCCAACAGTTTGTTTGAAAGTTCAGATGTGCTATGCTTAATTATCTGGAATGCAAAGGACTTTCTCTGGCGAATGTTGTTGGGTTTCTGTTCCAGTTTTACAGGAATGTCTAATGAAGACAATATTCCTTAACTAGGTTGAAGAAGATAGACAGCTACCAAACATGTTGAAAAAGAACCAATTGGTTCAATATAAAATGTTTGTTTAATATATTTTCTGGCTTTATTGTTAGGAACACTTTCTCTCTCATATGGGAGCCTATTTCTTCTTCAGTTTGCCTCCTTATCAAAAATTCAGGACTATAATTTTTTTAAGATGCATATTTTATATATAATTTATTATTTCTTACATCCCGCCTATCCTTAGGAGCTCAAGATGGCTTATTCCCTTCCATTTGCTTCCACAACAGTTCTTTGAGGTAGACCAATACTGATTCCTTGAAGGAGGAAATTAAGAGACCAACAAGATCTTATATGATAGCGATCTTTAAATATCTGAAGCCTTGTTTCATGTTCACAAGATTGGTCTCTACTGCTTGAAAGGATAAATAATTACAAGAAAATTATTCAGACTAAATATTTAGGAAGAAATTTCCTATGTTAAAACATAGCTCTGTTGAGGGCATTAGGCTGCCTATAACTGTTCCAAGAAAACCATTCATTCAGGAGGTTCATGTTACAATGAAACTGGGGTCTAGATCATAAATAAGCAGAGTTTCTTCATGTTTATTAGATGCTCTGCGGCTAGTTGTTCAGACTGAGGCCCATTTTGCTGAGACTTAGTTATGTAGCTAAGTAAAATGTTTACGGTTTATATCTTCTTAATGTTTATTAACTTGGAATAATATAAATTTGGGCTCACACTGCATTCCATCAGAAGTTTTGCTGTCAAGAATTGCCAAATGGGAAGTTCCAGGAAAGGGTGTGAATGTAATCCTGTTAGTTACATAGCAGATATCTCTCTTGCTTTCCTCCAAAATTCATGTCCCACCGTTAAAGATGAACAATCTTATTTAAAGCTTGCGACAATAAATCACTTTCTCTTTATGTTTATCCATTTGTCTAATGTCAGTTAAAGATGAACAATTACATTTGTTTTTTACTATGTGAATTCTCCATCCACTTTTACAATTATTTCTAAGATAATGTATTCAAATATGATTGTAGCAATTCTAATTCTAGACATTTTCTCTCGCTCTTGTTTTCAAAGACGTATTTCTTAAAAAGTAGGGTTTTCAAAAAATATTAGATAATCAGTTTCTTGACCTTGTAAAAAATGAAGATACTGTGATAAAGCATATGAATATCAGTAGGACAGACACAAATAAAAGATTCAAACAATGAATAAAAATATAGATAAACTTTAAGAAATAACATGACACATTGGTAAAAGTGTCATGTTATTTATTTTTTACTCTTATTATATTATTTATTATCGTAATTTTATATTGTGGATTTTATTATTGTTGTTTTAATTGATTACTGTAAACCGCCCAGAGTCCCCCGATGGGAGGAGATGGGTGGGGACAAATTAGATAGATAGATAGATAGATAGATAGATAGATAGATAGATAGATAGATAGATAGATAGATAGGATTTTAAAAAGGAAAGAAATTGTAAGGCTTAATTCCCGGACTAATAAAGATTGAAGAGATTGTTATGGAGACAACCAGCTGCAAACTTTCCTGTAAACAGTGAAGATACCCACCTCCTTGCCAGTTCATAGCAGAAAAAAAAAGAATCATAAAATGTACACAGAGATGTATAGGTTCTAAATTGGATGTAGTTCATTTGCTGATATTCATGTACCTCTTCCTCTTCCATCTCAATAAATCTTGATAAAGAGAACTCTGTGAGAACTGCACTTGGAAACGAATCACTTTTAGTTCAGGCAGCTGCCAAAGAGTCAGACAGAAATGATATATTTCATCTAAAATGTATTTGTAATATAGTACTGTGTTGCCTTTTCTACTGATCAAACAAAAGAACTTGAGTCAAGAATTGCTTGCTGTTTTGAAACTTTTGGAAGAACTAACTCCAGTGAGTCTGCAAGAATTACAACATATACTAGCAGCCCAAGCAAGCAATAAGTTCACAGTCATCCTTAATCAGTTAATAATAATGATAATTCAAAACCCTACAAGCACCAATTGAAGACTTTTTTTAAAGAAAAACTGAGCCTGGGAACTGCATGGGAAAATGGAATACTGAATGCTTGTCATTTGTCCAATTCAGTCATGGCTGAATAATTCTATTTACAAAATTTATAGCCCACCCTAATCCAGAGATGTTATATCTGGGCAGGATACAACAAGGTGAAAAACAACAGTGCAGCATGAAAAAACAGCTTGAGTAATAAAACAACCTTTTAGTTTTTCTCTTTTAACTTTGTATTTTTTGTACTTTTTTATAATGGTTTTTATGATTTGTTGTTTGTAAACCACCCAGAGTCACTTCCATAGTAAGATGGCCAGTGTATAAATTTGATAAAGGATAGGACAGGACAGGACAGGACAGGACAGGACAGGACAGGACAGGACAGGACAGAACAGATAGAATAGAATAGAATAGAATAGAATAGAATAGAATAGAATAGAATAGGAGTATCACCCATGGTAGACTAAAGCATGCCTTGCTGAAGTTGAACCTCCCTGTCTGGCCAGCCATATCAACGTAAACTAACCCAGGGGTCAGACACCTTAGGCATTGGAACAGCACGGCATTGGCTGGAAGTAGAATAAGGGCCTTTCATACCTCTGGGGGAAGAATGTTCCAAAGTGGGGATCACCACTGAGAAGGCTTTTCACCAGGCCCCAATACCATGGTTTTTTAATGACTGGACCAGACAGGCAGGTTCAACTTCAGCAAGGCATTGCCTGCTTTATTCCAGTGCTGTGACTTCAACGTAGGTGTTATTCTGGGCTAATAGGATTGTCCCATCAGGAATCTAGTTGTTGAATTTTTCTGGGATATTGTCAGCCCCACTAGGTAGACCAGACCAAGAAATTGACTCCACAGGAAGACTAGAACTACTTTTACTGAGACTGGCTATAATAACAGAATCTTGCAAGTCTGATGTGTTCATTTCTTATATCACAGTGAATCAGGGCAGTGTCTGCCTGAGAACTTTCAACTATTATCTGGTTTCCCAGGGGTTAAAAAATGTTTCAGCTTCCTTTGCATAGGTAATGGTTCTTGCACATTTCCATCCAGGACATCTTCTTTACTTGTAGATGACCCTTTGTAAGGCAACCTTACATGCACCGTTGCAGTAGTCCAAATCGGTGGTTATGAAGGCATGAGCTTCCATCACTAGGGCATCTTCATCCAGCTAGAATCATAAGTATCATCACAAGAATCACCAGTTGCCGCTTGACAAAGACTTGACCACAACGCCTGCTGGTTGTTTGACCAGCAACTCTATCTTGTTAAGATTTAAATCTGAACTTATTTTCCCCCAGACATCTCTGACTCTGCCCAGGATGCCAATGTATAATGGGGTGTCAGCAGCATATCGACGACACCTCACCCTGAATGATCTGGTTTTGTATAAGTTAAATAACATGTGGAAAAGCAGAAAACCTTAGGAACCACTCAAATGAGTCAACCAAAGACTCAAGTGCTACCTTCCCATCATCAGCTACTGGAACTACTCACTGAGATAGGGCAGGAAACATTATAAAATGGTTCTCCCAACTCTCAGCCTCTGCAGGCAGTCCAGAATGATACCATAATTGATGGTATCAAATGCCACTGAGAAATAAGGGCAAGAGAGGTGCAGTCCCCATCGAGGTCCCACCAAAGGTAATTAACCAAAACAACCAATGCTCTGCTTGTCCCGCAACCAGGGCTGAATCCTATGTGAAAAGATCCAAATAATCTGTTTTATCCAGAATCTAATGTGATTATTCTTGAAATCAGTGTCCCTATGAAAACTAATACTACGCCCCATCTTCTAGTTGCTTAATATCTTTTCACAATGCTATACATTGGCACCATTTTTTTTATTATTCAATGACAAATTGTCATTTTTAAAACTATATGATTTTTTTGCATTTTTAGATGCTAAAATAGGTGTGTTGAGTCTCTGCTTTGGTTAATATATCTATTGTTTTATGTATCTGTGCACAGAAAACACAGAAAAGGGACTTACTCCTTCCAGTAATTTTTATGACTTAAAAGCATGCTCCCTTAGGTAACTGAAGGCTGATTTTTTTAAAAAATGCAACCCTGGGCCACAAAAAGTTTTGTGCCCTATTTTACTGTATGCACAATTATGCAAGCCTCCTTTCTAATGATTTACTTTAGGGTTAGGGTTACCCTTCTCTTTCTCTACACCTCCCATCTGGGAACTGGAGGGTTCTTTGGCATAGTTGGAGATAAGGTTCAGAGGAGCTGCAGTTTATGAGAACTGATAGAAGTCCTACCCTTCCATAAATGGTGAAGCACCTTGGGACCTAGCAAACCCCGTTCGTTTCTCAGTCTAATCTGTGCTTGCTTGCTGAGTAAGGGAAACCACCTATGTTTAAAAATTGCATATGGTAACCCTCTGATATACAGAAATACCATTCAGAACAATTTTGCTTTGCTTCAGTAGAAGAACAAGAAAAAACAAATGTTTCCGGTATGTTCTTTCTAGAATTAGCAGTAACAGATCAACTGAGTCTTTAAAACTTTTGGTTGTGTGAAATTCAGAGACATTTCTATAGCAACAGCACTGGGCCACTACCAGTGTTATTAGTTAGAAAGAGACAAAACGCTGAGTATTCCCCCACCTCTCTTGCAGTGCTGGATATATACAAATAAACATTGCATTCATCTAATTGCTAGTTATAAAAATGTCACTTTCTAATCCTACTTAATACTTTAGTTCTGAGCAACAAAGCCTTAAATGTTACTTGTCAAAATATAAGCTACACTGAGTTCGGTGGAAAGAAAAAAATGTCTGTCATGCTTTTTCCGATGAAACTGTGTACAGTGGAAACAATTGCCGCTATTATCTATAATAGACATCAGTTGGAATAGATTTACCTAAAATTGTTGACAGTTAATGTGAATGAATTATTTTTCATGTTATAATGGGTTGGGATGGAGACAATATAACTACAAAATAAATTTGCAATTAAATATTTACCGTGAAATGCTCATATAAAATTATGTTTTAAAATGTAGGGCAAGAAGATACTTCATAGGTTTAGAGATTTTATTGTCCTGATATTCCAAAAAGCCAGTAAGACCAATGTAACATGCAGTGCAGTTATCTATTCATTCATTCATTCATTCATTCAATTTATATGGTCACCCATCTCAAACAAATGATCCTGGATGGCTAACAACAATTTAAAAAACAGCAAAAATAACAACAGTAACAACAAGCAAAATAAATTGACAGCTGAGAAAAACAACAATAACAAAAACAAGCTTCAGTACAAATATTTCAGTAACACCAATTCACAGGTTCCAACAACTCCAGCCTAAGCCCAGGAACACAGCTAGGTCTTTGGGGCCATGTGAAAGGCCAACACAGTTGGGGCCAATCTGATCTCTGGCCAGGAGGGGAAGAGAGATGATGTTCCACACTATGATAGAAGAAGCTTACTTCCTGGGTCCTGCCAGGTGACATTCTTTAATGGACGGGACCCATAATATGCCTCTCTTGCCAGATCTGATGGGACTGGTAGACATGATTGGGGAGAGGCGATCCCACAAATAACCTTGCTCCATGCTATGAAGAGCTTTATAGATAACCATCAACACCTTGAATTGAACCCAGAAGCATACTGGCAACCAATGCAGCTCATGGAGCAGAGGTGTAACATGTGCAGATCAAGAAGGACCCATAACTGCCCATGATGATGCATTTTGTACCAACTGTAACTTTTGAATGCTCTTCAAGGTCAGCTCCATGTAGACCACATTGCAATAGTCCAACCAGAAGATGATTAAGGTATGAATGACCATGAGCAGAATACCTTGATCCAGGAAAGGATGCAACTGGCACACAACATGAAGCTGTGCAAAGGTTCTTCTGGTCATAGTTGCTACTTGCTCCTCAAACAGGAGACACAAATTGAGGAGGACCCCCAAATTGCACACCAGTTCTAAATGGGTCAGTGCAATCCCATTTAGAACAAAAGATGGAGAATCCCCATAATACAACATTCTACATCATATTCAGGTAATGCACCTTTAACTGGACATATCCAACCAAGTGAGGAAAGAGATCTGGTGTGAAAGAAAACCTTCCTTGTAAACCATTTCTTCATGTTATAATATTGTTGCCTTTGTGAGGCAGAAGAGATTTGGAAAAAGGCAACAGACAAACAGAATCTCAGAGGAGGAATGCCAGAGGCTTCTCTGTGAGAATGAGTAATGAAATCAGTTCTGAGGTTTGAGTCCCATCCTGAAGGAAAGTACAAATAGCTTGATGTAACACAGCAAGTTTGGGGCATCTTTCTGCAATAACAGCTTCTTGTGGAAAATGCAAGAAGTATCAAGACCACAACCAGACTTCCTCAATACAGAGAGACACTAATATAACCTTCCCCAGCCTGGTGCCTTCCAAATGTGTCAGGATGACAAATGCCAGAATTCATCACTAGCAAGGTTAATCAAATTATTCAGGAAGAACAAGGAGGAGGAGGAGGGAGATCAGTGAGGAAGTTTCCAGCCATCTAGCACCACAGAAAAGTAAAAGCTTAGCATATAAGGAATCTATCTGTAATCCCTGGCTATCAACTTTCAACAAAAGTGTTTGGAAGTGTGAAGCAAGCACTTTGGATAGTCAGTCAGAGTGATTGGCATATGGACTGACAGTATGAATGAGATGCCTGACCTTTTCATGCCCCAGTTTGCTTTCCATGTTGCTATACGCCTTTCATCTTACTTAGCCATTTACATGGATTGGGATGTCCTGAAGCTTAATGCTGTACGACAACTCATCATCAGCCTCTGCCATCCACACTATGCATCTAGATTCCAGATTTGTATTTCAAGTACCATGTTTATGTGAAGCACAGTGTTTTCTTGAGCCTCAGATTTAATCTTCTCACTGAGGAATTAGAATTCAGAAGATAATTGCTTAAGGCCCACTGCTGCTCTGTAAGCAGTTGGAAGACACCAAGTGATTTTATAGTGCTAGGCTGCAAGTTGGAGTGCTGTGTTTCTATTTTTCCCCTAAATATACAATTCTTGCTCCTCAGGCTTTATTGAACCAACTTCAGTTCCATTTGTCCTGGGAGCTGTCCAAAGTTCTTCTCTAGCTGGTCTGCTTTGTTAGCTGGAGCTTTCAAATATGCTGCTGGACTCCTGTTGCAGCTTACATTCCTGTACATTTTGCAATGCCTGCAGGTCCACAGGCTTGTGGGAAAGGATATTAGAGGTAGTCCTCAAATTATGACCACTCATTCAGCAGCTGTTCAAAGTTATGACACTGCTGAAAAAATGGTACTTATGACCAATCCTTGGAGTTCTGGCCATCACAGCATCCCCCTGTGGTCACATGATCGTGATCCGGGCACTCAGTGGCCAATATGTGATTACGACATCACAAGCCGTGGTCATGCGATTGCGATTTCTGACATTCTCAGCTGGCTTTCCACTAGCAAAGTCAATGGGGAAGCCAGCAGGAAGTCGGAAGTTGCGGTCACGTAAGGTCCTCGCTTAATGACCCATGAAGTCCTCACTTAATCATGGCAACTGGGACTGCTGGAATTGCCATCAGTAACCAACACAGTCACGTGATGTTGCACTTTACAACCACATCACTTAGTGATGAAAATTCTGGTCCCAATTGCCATAGTAACCCAAGGATTACCTGTATGTAAAAAAAAAAAATCCAACCCAAGAAATTGCCTACTTGATGCTACTTTCTTAGCTGAACTCCAGCTGTATCCTTTTCCCAGCCATTCCTTTCAATAATAATTCTTTTTCTCCTAAATGTGATCTCCAATGCAGATGATGTGGATAGAAAACCCATTTAGAACCACATCCATTATAAGAATGTAATACTATTTTTCTTTGAATATAATATAATTCAAAGATAAAAAGGTAAAGGTTTCCCTTGACATAAAGTCCAGTCGAGTCCGACTCTAGGGGGCGGTGCTCATCTCCGTTTCTAAGCCTTAGAGCCGGCGTTGTCCATAGGACACTTCCGGGTCATGTGGCCAGCATGACGACACAGAACGCCGTTACCTTCCCGCCGAAGCGGTACCTATTGATCTACTCACATTTGCATGTTTTCGAGCTGCATAATCTTACAACCATACAATTGTGCTATTAAAAATAGGCACCCGTTTTCATCTAGTTAATAAATCTGTTTTTTCCCTTATTGCTTTTTTTTTCTGAGCCCTTCACCACCCTGAAGTCCTCTACTCTTTCTCCTTGGAAATATTTAAAATATGCTGGAAATTATCTTTTCCACATTCTTAAACTCTAATTTCTACCTTAAACTGATTTCCTTTTCTTAATTGTCTTGTCTCAATTTAAACTGTAAGCCTTCAGGCACAATTTGTTATTTTTAACATAATTATTGTATAGTATCCAATGCTCCAAGAGTCTTATAAATATTAATAACACTGTTTCTGTAATATTATTAGTATTTGTATTATTAACCTTGAAAATTATCCACTTCATCGAAGGACATTCTTGCAATTGCATGATAAAACTGTCAAGAGAGTGACTTTTATCTCTCCTCTCTCTCCCAACCATATTCTGTTTCAGATTCTCAGATTAAAACTTATACAAAAACAGTATTTCAGAATATGAACCATCTGTTTTTTATTCTATTATAAGTGGATAGAATGAAATAGATTGACTCCCTGTCAGGCACATTTCTTTTGAAAGGATGTAAGGATTAATCCTTTCTTTTGAAAGGATTAAATATTTACAACATGTAATAACATTATGAAGTATTGTTGGCATCTCTATGGTGACATAATTTTGGCCCAACAGGTTACATTCCCAATGACATTAGGAGGGAAATGAGGTATTGCATCGCTTCAACAAAAGGCTGTTCAAGAAAAATTGTAGTTATGGAAGTTCTCTGATATTAGCAAGGCTTCACTGTAGCAACAATAAACCTATTTCTGTAAAATGGATTTAGTTCATTAGCAACACACAAACATACTGTACATACATGTATTATAACTGTAACATTACTAGATTCTGTTCTGGAGTTCATATAAGGCTGTATTAAAAGAAGAGATGAGCAATTTTACAGCATTTTGAGCTTTGTCTGAAACTGCATCTCTTGTGAATAGGGTGGCCATTACTGTGAATAGTTCTCTGTTAGTAGATTTCCAAGTGATATTTAAAGGGAACTTCTCTGCAGGGCTGTCTGATCTATTTCTAGCTAAAAGATAAAAAGTCATAAGAATGCAGAACAGAATCCTTAAAATTATCCAGCCACAATTAGCTCCTAAACAGCTGCACAGGTCACCTAAACACAGTCTTTCCCACTAAGCTGAGAAAGAGTTTATTTCTAGTTGAGAAATAATTATTATTCCCAAGTTATTAGTGTCTTTCCCTAGAAATTACAAGTGTTAAGTAACTTTCCTCTTCCTCCTCCTCCTCCTCCTCCTCCAGATACAATGGATCAATCATTAATCAGTAACTGATTCCTATATATTGTCTATTGTAAGTCAAGCAAATAACCTGAAACACCTATTTTCATGCACGTACAATATCATTTCTGATGTTACTCTATTTTGATAGTGAGAATGCTGCCATAGGAACTGGTGGCTGAAGAGGTAGAGATCATTTTTTTGTGTATGCAAAAATAAAATTGCTAAGCCATTTATGGTTTGTCTAAAAGAGAGAGTCTGTTGTTGTTTATTCGTTTAGTCGCTTCCGACTCTTCGTGTCTTCATGGACCAGCCCACGCCAGAGCTTCCTGTCGGTTGTCAACACCCCCAGCTCCCCCAGGGACGGGTCCGTCACCTCTAGAATATCATCCATCCATCTTGCCCTTGGTCGGCCCCTCTTCCTTTTGCCTTCCACTCTCCCTACCATCAGCATCTTCTCCAGGGTGTCCTGTCTTCTCATTATGTGGCCAAAGTATTTCAGTTTTGCCTTTAATATCATTCCCTCAAGTGAGCAGTCTGGCTTTATTTCCTGGAGGATGGACTGGTTGGATCTTCTTGCAGTCCAAGGCACTCTCAGAATTTTCCTCCAACACCACAGTTCAAAAGCATCAATCTTCCTTCACTCAGCCTTCCTTATGGTCCAGCTTTCGCAGCCATATGTTACTACAGGGAACACCATTGCTTTAACTATGCGGGCCTTTGTTGTCAGTGTGATGTCTCTGCTCTTAACTATTTTATCGAGATTTGTCATTGCTCTTCTTCCAAGGATTAAGCGTCTTCTGATTTCCTGACTGCAGTCAGCATCTGCAGTAATCTTCGCACCTAGGAATACAAAGTCTTTCACTGCTTCTACATTTCCTCCCTCTATTTGCCAGTTATCAATCAAGCTGGTTGCCATAATCTTGGTTTTTTTGAGGTTTAGCTGCAAACCAGCTTTTGCACTTTCTTCTTTCACCTTCATCATAAGGCTCCTCAGTTCCTCTTCACTTTCAGCCATCAAGGTGGTATCATCTGCATATCTGAGATTGTTAATGTTTCTTCCAGAGATTTTAACTCCAGCCTTGGATTCCTCAAGGCCAGCTTGTCGCATGATGTGTTCTGCATACAAGTTGAATAGGTAGGGTGAGAGTATACAGCCCTGCCGTACTCCTTTCCCAATCTTAAACCAGTCTGTTGTTCCGTGGTCTGTTCTTACTGTTGCTACTTGGTCGTTATACAGATTCTTCAGGAGGCATACAAGATGACTTGGTATCCCCATACCACTAAGAACTTGCCACAATTTGTTATGGTCTACACAGTCAAAGGCTTTAGAATAGTCAATAAAACAGAAATAGATGTTTTTCTGAAACTCCCTTGGCTTTTTCCATTATCCAGCGGATATTGGCAATTTGGTCTCTAGTTCCTCTGCCTTTTCTAAACCCAGCTTGTACATCTGGCAATTCTTGCTCCATGAACTGCTGAAGTCTACCTTGCAGGATCTTGAGCATTACCTTACTGGCATGTGAAATGAGTGCCACTGTTCGATAGTTTGAACATTCTTTAGTGTTTCCCTTTTTTGGTATGGGGATATAAGTTGATTTCTTCCAGTCTGATGGCCATTCTTGTGTTTTCCAAATTTGCTGGCATATAGCATGCATTACCTTGACAGCATCATCTTGCAAGATTTTGAACAGTTCAGCTGGGATGCCGTCGTCTCCTGTTGCCTTGTTATTAGCAATGCTTCTTAAGGCCCACTCAACCTCACTCTTCAGGATGTCTGGCTCTAGCTCACCGACCACACCGTCAAAGCTATCCCCGATATTGTTATCCTTCCTATACAGGTTTTCTGTATATTCTTGCCACCTTTTCTTGATCTCTTCTTCTTCTGTTAGGTCCTTGCCATCTTTGTTTTTGATCATACCCATTTTTGCCTGGAATTTACCTCCAATGTTTCTAATTTTCTGGAAGAGGTCTCTTGTCCTTCCTATTCTATTGTCTTCTTCCACTTCCGCGCATTGCTTGTTTAAAAATAATTCCTTATCTCTTCTGGCTAACCTCTGGAATTTTGCATTTAATTGGGCATATCTCCCCCTATCACTGTTGCCTTTTGCTTTCCTTCTTTCTTGGGCTACTTCTAGTGTCTCAGCAGACAGCCATTTTGCCTTCTTGGTTTTCTCTTTCTTTGGGATGTATTTTGTTGCCGCCTCCTGAACAATGCTGCCAACTTCTGTCCAGAGTTCTTCCGGGACCCTATCTACTAAGTCCAGTCCCTTAAATCTATTCTTCACCTCCACTGCATATTCCTTAGGAATATTAGTGAGCTCATATCTAGCTGATCTGTGGGTCTTCCGTAATCTCTTGAGTCTGATCCTAAATTGTGCAAGAAGAAGTTCGTGATCTGAACTACAGTCAGCTCCAGGCCTTGTTTTTACCGACTGTACAGATGTCCGCCACCTTTGGCTGCAAAGGATGTAATCAATCTGATTTCGGTGTTGTCCATCTGGTGAAGTCCATGTATAAAGCCGTCTCTTCGGTTGTTGGAAGAGAGTGTTTGTTATGCAGAGTGAATTGTCTTGGCAAAATTCTATCAGCCTGTGTCCTGCTTCGTTTTGTTCTCCCAGGCCATACTTACCTGTAATTCGAGGTGTCATTTGACTGCCCACCTTAGCATTCCAGTCTCCTGTGATGAAAATAACATCTCTTTTAGGCGTGTTGTCCAGTAGGTGCTGCAGATCCTCATAGAACTGCTCTACTTCAGCTTCTTCAGCATTTGTGGTTGGGGCGTATATTTGGATCACTGTGATGTTAGATGGCTTGCCCTGAATTCGAATTGAGATCATTCTGTCGTTTTTTGGGTTGTATCCAAGCACTGCTTTAGCCACTTTACTATTAATTATGAAGGCTACTCCATTTCTTCTGTGGTCCTCTTGTCCGCAGTAGTAGATCTGGTGGTCATTTGATGTGAAGTGGCCCATTCCAGTCCATTTCAGTTCACTGATGCCCAGAATGTCTATCTTTAATCTTGACATCTCACCAATAACCACATCCAATTTGCCCTGGCTCATAGATCTTACATTCCAGGTTCCGATGGTGTGTTGATCCTTAGAACATCGGATTCGCCGTTCACCACCAGCACCGTCGGCCGCTAGCCGTCCTTCCGGCTTTGAGCTAGCTGCGTCATCACGTCTGGGGCTAGTTGAGCTCATCCTCTGTTCCTCCCCAGTAGCATTTTGACCATCTTCCGACCTGGGGGTCTCATCTTCCGATGGTATACCGACATATCTCTGGTTGTACTGATCCATTTAGTTTTCACGGCAAGAATACTGAGGTGGGTTGCCATTACCTTCCCCAGTTTATTTCTAGTTGAGAAATAATTATTATTCCCAAGTTATTAGTGTCTTTCCCTAGAAATTACAAGTGTTAAGTAACTTTCCTCTTCCTCCTCCTCCTCCTCCTCCTCCTCCAGATACAATGGATCAATCATTAATCAGTAACTGATTCCTATATATTGTCTATTGTAAGTCAAGCAAATAACCTGAAACACCTATTTTCATGCACGTACAATATCATTTCTGATGTTACTCTATTTTGATAGTGAGAATGCTGCCATAGGAACTGGTGGCTGAAGAGGTAGAGATCATTTTTTTGTGTATGCAAAAATAAAATTGCTAAGCCATTTATGGTTTGTCTAAAAGAGAGAGTCTGCATGATCATAATCTGCTTCCGTATGAATTAGGCAGAATTGCCATACTCCCATTTTCTTCTCACAATAGTGAATGCAAATTCAAATCAACATTCTTCATAAACAGACATATTGAAAGAATAGGATAAAAGCTACTCATTTCCTTTAACCACTTTGTGCGGACAAAAGGGCAGTTAACTGTTCCAGATCAAGTGAATCTAAGACTTTACAATTTTATAAGGAAGCATTGCCGATACTTTTATCAGAGAAAAAAATAATACTGCTTCCAATTTTCCATGCTGCTGTTTCCTTTTTTGTCTCACACTGTGCTGCTTCCATACCTTGGAGATGCCATTGCAACTATATACATAAAGGTCCAATGAGAGTAATAATTGGAGAAAATTCTGAAAACTATAAAATCACCGCCGTAGACGTTGGGTTGGATAGCCATCATAGTGTGTCATTCAACCTCTTTGTTCCATCTTCATTAATAGGAGGATGGAAAGTCATCTCATGGTAAGAAAGTTATCAGATCAATCCTCCACAACTCCATGATAGTTCAATCTGTCAATGATGTTACAAAAATCAGAGACATTTCCAGAAAAAAATTTCTTCTGGGCTTCTAGAATCGTCATCACATACTTTCATTAACTCTACTGGATTCAGGACTGATTTATTGGGGAAGGACAGCTCCAGTAATTCATCTAGATTCTATTCTCCATGTAATAAAGCATGCTATCTGAGGCTAGTTTGGTTTATTCAGTGAAACTAGGCCATGTTCCTGTTAGCTCCAGTGATTTAGACTTGCCCTTTGCCCTATAAGCCCTGCAATGGCAACCTGGAAAAGACCATATGCCATTGTACTGTTTATATAAATGGGACCATTTACACTATTTGGTGCAGTAAGCACTAGATTTTCCTCTGCTGGGACTACTCTTTATTTATATTTTTATTTTGAGAAAGAGAGAAAGAATAGCTTGTTGCTTGCTGAGCAAATAAAACTCTTTAAAAGCTGTTACTAGGCAACCTTTCAGCTTGGGTGGGATACTACACTTGAACTCGTAGTTGTGCAAAAAGAAACCCTGAATTCATACTTGAGCTAAAGACATCATCAGATAAAGAAGATTTTGTAGTATATAGATGAGGAAACAGTGTACTGTAAGAAAGGTAGGTGAAGGCAAATTGGATCGGACAACATTTTTTGCTGTATATCTTCTTTGGCCAAGTTGAAAGGGAGGAGAAGCTAATGAATTATTGGGTAGAATACTTAAGAAAATTCTTTATGGTAAAGCAAATGGGTTCAATTGGAGTGGATTTATTAAACATCTAAAATAAATACCAGTGCAATCGGAGCAGTGGCAGCTACCGATAACCTTGAGGCATAACAATATTAAGCTGCAGATGGCAATCAGGAACCCCAGGGAGGGTTGTCACAAGTGCATCTATTCAGGTATTTCTAATGACAGTATATGTATAAACGTGTGATTAAAATTGCATATATCTGTATGAATGCCTTATTCTTAAAAAAAAGGGAAGGGCCATGGAAGATCCCAGAATCCTCTGGGGATTCTGTATTATCTTACCATCCATTCCATTCTTTGCAGCATGAACTTTAAATTAGGATACTTGTTTTGGGATGGATTGATTGTGGAAGGAGGAAACAAGTATTACCCAGTCTGTGATGGAAAGCAAAGTACTTCTTGATGGACTAGACTAGTGTTTCTCAACCTCAGCAGGTTTAAGATGTTCAGACTTCAACTCCCAGAATTCCCCAGCAAGCATTGCTGGCTGGGGAATTCTGGGAGTTGAAGTCTGCACATCTTAAACCTGCTGAGGTTGAGAAACACTGGACTAGACAAATACAAAACAAGGAATCTATAGTATATGTGCTAGCTGCTAAGTGATTCTTTCAATATGCAATAGATGCACCAAAAACAGTGCCTGGTAAGTGCACATACGTTGAATATTTACTGTGTGGTCATGCAGAATTGAACTGTGGCCTCCAGAGCAGATAAGCAATAAATGGTAGAGTGTAAAATATTATGAGTTGCCTATATTTCACTCTGCAATACATCATCGCAAGAGGCTCATAACCCTTCTGCATGATACAACAAAATGTTGTAGCACCCAGTCATAGAATTACTAATAGCAGCTACTTAGAGATGTGACATATGAGACAGACAGGGTGTAGTTTTCAACCTGGCATGGAGGTGAACAAATAGTCAACATTTTAAGCTGGATTTCGGTCTAGTGGTTAAGGCTCTGGACTAGAAACCAGGAGTGTGTGAGTTCTAGTCCCACCTTAGGCATGAAAGCTGGCTGGGTGACCTTGGGCCAGTCACTCTCTCTCTCCCTAACTCACCTCACAAGGTTGTTATTGTGGGGAAAATAGGAGGAGGAAGGAGCATTAGGTATGTTTTCCACCTTGAGTTATTTATAAAAATAATAAAGGCGGGATAGAAAATAAATAAATAAATGAATCTCCTCAGTTGGAGAGACCAAACATACTGATTCATGTCATACTGAGTCTTTCTTTAGTAAGAATAAGACAGACTCAAGGAGTCATGACAGAATCTGAGTTGAGAGAAATATTTTTAATACTTTATTGGTTTTCCACAGCAACAAGAAATCTTATAACATTGAAAGTTTCCTTCTCAGTGTTTCTCTAGGTCATTGTCAAAACACAACAGCTGACAGGCAACATTACAATTTTACTTCTAGAAGATATCACATTGAAAAGACAATATAATAATCAAATGTTTCTCATTAGTATCTCTCTTTCAGCTTTTAATATAAAAGATAAGGACACTTTTGCTTTTTTCTAATCCAAGGACAGTGTTGAATATATAAAGGTATTAAAAAGTGAGATTTACTGTTCATTGGAAACTTGACCTAAATATGATAGGCTCTTGTGGCATCTTTAGCAATCAGGGGGAAAAAATAGCTCTTCTCACTCAAATAGATTTTATGGCTATAAAGGAGAACCTTACAATGCACTCTACCATAACTGCCAGTCATGATTGCCAACTAGAGACTGCCAGTTGTACATCTGGCTGAAGTTTGGGTGGGTCTTCTTAAGAGCAATTGCATTGCTAACTATTCAGCTCAGTGGCTGAGGAGAACATGTACATGTTGTTGTTTATTCGTTCAGTCGCTTCCGACTCTTCCGACTCTTCGTGACTTCATGGACCAGCCCACGCCAGAGCTTCCTGTCGGTTGTCAACACCCCCAGCTCCCCCAGGGACGAGTCCGTCACCTCTAGAATATCATCCATCCACCTTGCCCTTGGTCGGCCCCTCTTCCTTTTGCCCTCCACTCTCCCTAGCATCAGCATCTTCTCCAGGGTGTCCTGTCTTCTCATTATGTGGCCAAAGTATTTCAGTTTTGCCTTGAATATCATTCCCTCAAGCGAGCAGTCTGGCTTTATTTCCTGGAGTATGGACTGGTTTGATCTTCTTGCAGTCCAAGGCACTCTCAGAATTTTCCTCCAACACCACAATTCAAAAGCATCGATCTTCCTTCTCTCAGCCTTCCTTATGGTCCAGCTCTTGCAGCCATATGTTACTACTGGGAATACCATTGCTTTAACTATGCAGACCTTTGTTGTCAGTGTGATGTCTCTGCTCTTAACTATTTTATCGAGATTTGTCATTGCTCTTCTCCCAAGGATTAAGCGTCTTCTGATTTCCTGACTGCAGTCAGCATCTGCAGTAATCTCTGCACCTAGAAATACAAAGTCTTTCACTGCCTCTATCTTTTCTCCCTCTATTTGCCAGTTATCAATCAAGAACATGTACATAAAAGCCTATTATTTATTATTTTCTATGGTCTATGTTAGATTTAGATATGAAAAATTGAGGGTCATTAGTGCTTCTCTCCTATTAAGTCCCAAACCCAAGCCTCTCTATTTTCCATGGTCCACAGGAAGGAGGTAATCAACATGTTATGAAAAAGATTTCAAAATCCTTTTTTTGCTGCCTTCTTAAATTAATGCCTCATTCGCTTATGAAAATTGCTAAGTGCTAGCCTTTTGAACAATTATTTTCTGCAAGGACAATGAATGGTAGATGTGAAAAGTAAACACAAAGAAAATCTCTCACATGATGTCCCATAAAGGAAACAGCTGGAATCAAAAGAATCTCATTGGTTCCGTGTACTAAAAGAATCATGCATTTTCAAATTCTTATGTCAGGCATTAACAAGAGAGCAGAAACTGTATTACAGCAACTGGATCATTCTGGTCTGTGCCATTTGCTCCAGCACCACTGTGTAGTTTCATCTTAAAGCACAAGAGTCTTTGAAGTGAGTGGTACACACACGTTCGTGTAAACAGACAAGCAAATCTATATTGGAGGCATGGTTCCAAGAACACAGCAAAAACACTTTTCTTCTAAAGACGCTAGTGGCTTTACCACCTCAGAACGGAAATAACATAAGCAAAGTAATGTCTGATTTATATAGTGCATATATGTTCAGTTAAATTTATGACGTATTTATGGTTTTATCTGCCTAAATACATTTTCTGTGCCACAGTCAGAATAAATATTCTTAAACAAATGTGATTTCCATTCCATAAGATATGCTCTTAAAGTATGAAAATGAATGAGACTGTTGTAGAGCCTAACCAGCTTATTAATAAATCGACTATCTTTACTTTTTGTGGAACAATCCTCCTTTTGATCAACATAATGTATATTTTTCAGTTGCACTTTATAGCAACTGTCCCAATCCAATGTGCTCCAAATGTGCTGGACTTCTGCTTTGATTAGACAGACCGTTAAAACAATATATCTGGAGTCCAGAGACTGGAGATGACTGCCTTGCTATTTGTGAGGCAACCTGTGAAAATATGGTGAATGATGGGAAATATGGATCGATAAATGTATAGTGTTATTTTCAGTGGGGATTAGCCACCACAGTAGGGTAGCTACTTGCCTGAAATCCCAGGGTTAGGGATTACAGTGACCACAGTGGGATTATAGTTTAGCTATATGAATAAATATACATTGAACCGTACACCAAACCAGTTGGTTATCTTGATGAGGTTTATTGAGAAATCACATAATGGTTTTGATGAATCTGAAGGATGAATGTTCAAGGAGTTGCTGAAGACTTATTGCTTAAAATATACATTAAAGTAGATGTCAATAATGTATTGTCCCTTTTTTAGGTTTTAGTAAACATTTGCTGAATGATGGCTTGCATACAGCTTGATATATATACATGCTACTAAATTCCTATTGTTGACAATATGTCATCCAGACAGCAAGTGATTCTTGTTCCATTTACTGCATTTTATAGCAGATGTAAATGCTACATTTGATTCACTTTGCAGTGACCTTAGGGAGGAAATAGAGATTTGTTGATAGAAAATTGGGGGGGAGCATACATTTAAGAAATATTGGTAATATAGGGAAGGTTGAGAAAGTTATAACTTCAGAGCAAGAGTACACTACACAATAGAACAAAACAGATCATAATAGTGCAAAACATATAGTAGATGAGGAAAGATACAAGATAAACAGGAACTGCTAATGATGTGCAAAGAAAACAAATTTAGACCTTGTATGTAAATATGAGTACATTTATGCTACTGAAAATAACTTTATACACTGGGCAAACTGCATATTTTGAAGCTCGTACTCAGTTCAGAATGGCTTGAAATCCTTCCAGCTACCCCTGTTACCACCACTTTCTTTTCCTCTCCTAAACTTACATGGAAGTAAGGAGAGCTTACAGTGGGGCCTTTGGGTTAGAATCACCATGGACCCAATGGCCCCAATATTAAGGCTCAAATAAAGAACATTTGTAAAGTAAAACTTGAAGAAGGAAGGCAGATTGAAGTTTAGGTTCATGGCGATTGTTGGAGTGAGAAAATCTGAAAGCCTTATGATTTCTCACCTACAAAGGTTGGTTCTATATTGCAGGCCACCAGTGTTGAATACCTGATTATACAGTGGCCCTATTCAAGTGACCTCTTCTAGCTTCTTTAAAGAGAATTCATATAGATATGTCCTCTAAACAATTGACTCTTAAAACAGAAGGCATGTTTTCTGAATGGTGAACAGTAGGAGCTTCCTACTGATACACATTCATCAGCTGTAAGTGTAGACCAGGCTGTAATTTGCAGTATACTAGAGAATATTAAATCAATTTATATACACTGTGATGAGGACTTCTAGGGGCAGGAGGAATGGCGAATTGACCCATCTGCAAAGAGAGGAGATGCCACCGAGATGGAGACTGGTGACCAGGTGGTGAGCCTGGACCAGTGGAGCTTCCCCGGACAAGGAGGAGCCAAGAAATTGCTCACATGTGCTCCAGAAGGCTGTGCCTCGCAAGGAAACCCACAGGATATAGACAGAACTTGTGGGCAAAGAGTGAATAGAGTGCCAAGAGCCAAGGAAGAAACATCAAGCTCTCAGCCTCAGGCAGAGCCTGCCTTAAGGACACTGGGCTTGACCCAAACCCCACATTCGAACACACATTAGGAATATAATTATTTTGCCAGCTACAGAGATCTTCTAAACAGCAGAGCAAGTAGACCACGTGGAGAGTTTCCTTCAACTGGGACAAGATCAAAGTGAACTGTAAAGAAATAATTATAAGGATTTAAAACTAATTGGAGCAAAAAGCTTATTAAAATTATGAAAATTTAAAAGGGAGTAAGGGAGCAGTTAAATTTGGAATATTGTTGATTTTAAAGTACTTTGGACTTAATTAAACAAATTAAATATCTTTGTGGGAAAGAGGACTGTTTAACTCTCTTAAGAGGACTGATTGGTGGATTTCCTTAAACAAAGAGAAAAGGGAAAGTTGTGAAAGATCATGTGACTATAAAACCATGGAGAGCTGGATGGGTCTAAAGAGTTAAGTGTATATAGAGAGAGAGGGGGGGGAGGGAAAAAGGCTCTCTTATTTTTGTTGCTTTACCTTGAAAGTGGCAGTATCATCGACTGAATCTGTTAAGAGAGATTTGATCACATTTGAAGGGAGAATGGAAGAAATGCAAATACAGAAGAAAAGATGAATAAAAAATTTGAAGCATCTGTAATACAAATGAGTGAGACAGAAACAGTAAGCCAAGAGATGAAAAAAGATTTAGACAGTGTGGCAGCACTGGATATAAAAGAGAAAGAATTTCTCCTGGGACTAAGAGTAGCTACCAAACAACCTGGTGAAGATAGTAAGGAGAGGGTCGTTGAAGCCCTAACAATTTTTTTAGTATGGGAGGAAGAAGACATGCATGTAGAAGTGGACAAAGTGGACAGAATTAACACAAGAAGTGAGAAGTTAAGAAATGTACTTTCTCCTCTTTCTGAGCTAAGTTTGTATTCTCTTACTATTGTTATTAAAACTTTCAGTTAAAAAATATTGAAAAAGAAAAGGGGAAAAGCTCCATAGCAGTTTCCCAGTTATCTTTCTGTGCTATATACTGTAGTTCTAGAAAAATCAGGCTGAAATTGACTGCACCTCTCTTTTCTATTTATAATCCAGTGCATTATTAATCTCATGAAGCACACAGTCCAACAATCCTCTCTCTCTTTAATCATCCTATGAACAGTTAGGAGGTTAAGCAAACTTGCCCTCACCCATCTTGCTTGGTGCTACTTTCTTCTGCTTTCCACTTTTTTTCCCCAACTAATGTCTAAGTTGATTATTTCGAGGAAGACGTAAAGGTACAAAAAGACTTTCCAGAAATAATGATGGAGCAGAATAAAAAACAGTTGATAGATCAAAAGTTCCTTAGATGGATGTGATTAAATATTGTACAGATCTATTTGTTTATGGCATTAGACCCAATTAGCTCTATTATAGATACCATTTCTGCTTTAGATCCAGTTTATGTTTTTCCAACATTTGGGCATCAGTGGACCAATACTGATTTCCAAAACAATGTTCTTCTTCCATCTCTCAAATGTGCTCATGGAGGTACATCACTTAACAATCCGAGAGCAGAAGGATAAGTGGCTTTGCATGTTAAGCCAGAGGCAGGCCATGATATGAAATGCTATATGTGGTTGCGTCTCTGTTTTCACATCATTTAGTTCCAAGAATAGAACATTTGGAATCTGAAAGGGGACCCAAGACCTAACCCCCCCCCCTTCATATTTTTGCTAGAAAAACTAATTATAGAAAATACCCAAAGAAGACTGTATTAATGAAGAAAAAGTCAATATTGACCTTCCTCTGGAGAACAATAATATGTTTATCATTGGACTGAAAATCAGTAGTGAGTTTCTTGTACCTGTTAAGTTGACAGTACATAAGGGGACAAGGAAATGCCAGCGAGCAAGATCTGAATTAACTGCTATGTATAATATGCCCAAATGTTCACAATATGTTAACAACATACTTCAGCAGGCATTTCACTGATGCAAGAAATTGAACATAGACCCAAAGATTATCATAGAACCCACTAGGCATTTGCTACAGCAGAATGATTTTCCATTATAATTCTCCTGACTGATGAAATTCAGTCTGCTCAAACAACATCACACACACACACACACACACGTGTGTGTGTGTGTGTGTGTAAGTGAGGATATGGATGATTTTTAAATAAGAAACTGATAGTTGGTGACATATGTTTTCTACTTCTCCTCTGAAACTACTGTAAAATTTTATTTATTTTTTCCCCTAAATCCCTACTTTATGTGTGTGGGGGGTGGTGGGGGTGGGGGTTTTGAACTAGTATAGGACACAGAGATTATGGCACCAAAGTGAAAAGATGTCATGAAAATATATAAGGTGCTTGGAAGATAGGAAGACAGCAAGTATCTCATGTATATTCAAAGCAGCGTATACATAAATTCCTGCATTTATACATAGTGACCATCACTGAAAGTCAACATGATTCTTTTTACAACCCCTTCCTTTCCACCCAAAGCTGATCTTTACAACAAATCCATGATGCCCATATCTATGTTGATGGTACAGTCCTGCCCATCAAGAGAAACACTATAACTTGGCTCTCAGAGACTAATGAATGTACAACAACAAAGAGAAAGTTACAAAAGGAGAATTAACCAATGTAAAAAACCCACTGCCTGTACAGAGGATATACTCCATATTATTGCTGTGGCCACTGCACATTCATCATATTTACAGAAGCTGCTCCAAGTGAGGAGGTAGTCAACAAACAGCAAAATATTCTGTCTGTATCCATTTTTTTTCACACATTCCAGCCATCAGAGAAAGCTACTCATTGGTAGCCAGCTCTACATACTCTTTTAAAACAAACAGGAAATCTTCAGTTCCACTATTCCATCAGAGTCAAACCTCTGCAGTTTAGTGGAGGTTCTACTGATTAGCAGGCCTGGATCACATATTTATTAATGCAAACATTGTGTCACCGCTATGTATCTCATATAGACACTTTCTTTCAGGAATTCTATGAGCAGCAGAAAATATGCTATCCAAAAACAAAACAAAACAAAAGGTTTAGGCCTTGAATACAATTTGCATAAAAGTATTATATTTACAAATATACTTGTATTACACTTATATTTATATAAATGTATTATATAAAACAACAACTGATATATGCATGTGATGAAGGAACCATAAAAGTAAGATTCAGATTGCTAGACTGCAGTGTTTAATTGATGCACTCATGTATATATGTGTTTTTTTAGTGAAGTCTGCACACTCTTGCTACAATCATAATAAATAACACATAATTAAGATGGCGGGAGAGAGAGAGAAAGAGAGAGAGAGAGAGAACAAGATGGACAGGCAACCATTTGTGGAGAGCATGGAGTTGACACCACTGAAGTGGGGAGGAAGATGAAACTTTTAGCATGCTTTTGATAGATTGGAGAAGTTGAGTTACTCAGAATAAGCATGTGATGCCTATTTGAGAAAATTCTCCTTTGTTAGGACTTATTGCATGAAAAATAAGAGTGGAAAATCATACCACCAAGACTTGCCACTTTTCTCTTGAATTTTGCCAGGACGATCTTGAGGGTTCCAGGGGACTGCAGAAATGAGGTTGGGGGTTATAGACTGCTGATCTCTACCTTAAATGGTTTGAAAGAGCTGAAACCTGCAGGACATGGACATGCCCAGAACTGATTTAAAATTCAGAAATAAAAAGAAACAGGACAATAGAGGATTCCAAATGCCTTATTTCTACTCTGAAAACGGCAGATAATTCAAGATCTGGAGGGATACATAGATGACAAGAGTCGATGAAGATTCTCAGTCATCCAGGTAGAATTGTCTGTAGGTTGAGTCATGGCAACTGGATTTCTTTCTTTTTTGGTAGAAAAGTTTCGCTGGTTGTCCAAGCAGTGAAACGTTTCTACCAAAAAGAAAGAAATCCAGTTGCCATGACTCAACTTACAGACATAGATGACAAGAACCTTTTTCTAGATAATAAGAATCTAGCTTTTCAATGGTAGTTTATTCTCAAGTAAGTGGCCATTTGCTGCTTTAGACTGATTTGTTGTGACTTGATGGTATAGACTGAACTTACAGGATTGGTGGTTGCCTGAGTGTTGAATATTTTTGTTTATATTCCACCACTTTTCTGAAATGGGGTTTCTACAAATACATAAACCGATTCCAATGAATCAGTAATTACATGGTACTTAGTCACCTTTGTGTGGGTGCCCTGAACAGAAAGAAGCAGTTCTGATTTAGTTTAGCCAAGCTTAGCTTACAGGTTTAGGCACATGTCCACATTTGTTCTTCAATCTATTTTCATGTTCCTGTCAGGAATATAATCTTTCCATCAGGTTCTATTACATATAATTCAATATGTCCATAATGAAATAGCCAAGGTTGAGCTTCTTAAAACTGAAAAACAGTAGATTAGTTATTGATACCCAATAATTTTTCTCTCAGTGTGCATATTTTTGGCATCCTTCCTCAGCATTCCTGCTGTGCATCTACACAGATTTGCTAATGACTCAAGATCTTTAATTCAGGCTGCCCCCTCCGGATGTGCTTGGATTCTTTTCTGCTTCTTTTCTGATACAGAAAAGAAGTGTGTTTTCTTGGCACTATAATTGGGATTACTGGTTTTTGTGGCAACCTCCTATCAACCTTTGGAGAAACTTCTTGAGATGATTGTAGGGTGCAGTTTGTGGCATTTTGTTTGTAGGATTAATAACAGACCTCAGGCTTATTCCTGAAAGGAAGGAGTGAGTTAAACAGGCCTCACAGTAGAGAAAAGATGCTTAGAAGAAAGCAACTCATTGTGCCATGCTATTTCAGTGTTTCTGCCAGGAATATATTTTGCAACAGGTTTCCTAGTTTAAGTAGTTTGACATTTAATGATATTCAGTGGGGCTTGCAGGAAGCCAGGAACAAAGAGTGAAAGGAAACAGACAACTAATCCCAGATTTTTTCAAAAATGTTGATTTCCACTTCTACCCTTTCTAAGGTCTGTGATACTTTACTGCTGCTATTTGTAGACCAAACTGTACACCATCTATAGGGGGAAAAAACTGAAGGCAAAATATCTACACTTTAGAGAAAGGAACTTGACAGACAGGATGCTCAAAAATTAGGATTTGGGTATGTCGCAAAACTTTCATATCAGGCAAAATTCCAGGTCTCCTCTCAAATAGAAAGTATCTCTCTCTGTGTGTAGATGTTCTTGTAACTCTTCTCTAAGTTCATTTTTATTTCTAGTGTCCAACATTACTTTCTGCTTGTAGAAGATGCTTGCTAATTCTTTTAAGTAGCAGGGAATTTGTGGACAGTGGAAGCAAAACCTGTCTGGATTTGCCAGATTTTTGCAAATGTTTTTCTGTATCTTTAAAGGCTTCATTGAAAGGATAAATTGCAGCTGGCAAAACTCTCTCTTCTGTTCAAAAGTATTATGAATTCTTCATGCCAATTTAATAGAATCCAACTTTCAAAGTTTGTTTAACAGGAACAGCTGACAATCACAAACCAGTAGTATAATTGATTGTAAACCGCCCAGAGTCCCCTTTTCAGGGGAGATGGAAATCTGAAATATAAATAAATAATAAATAAATAAATAAATAAATAAATAATGGGGAGGGTTGATTGCAGAGCCCTAGATTCACATCCCTGATTAGCCACACTAATTTATAAGATTGCTTTTGAGTAGTATGATGTACAAACTTAGCTGTTATGGTTTTTAAACCATAATTCATGGTTTAATGTGACTGGTGATCCCAATCATTTGTGCCAATGGTTTGTACAATGAGTGAAACAGCCTATTATATTATATCTTTTCTAGCATCAGAGTTCTTCACCATTCGTAAGCCATTGTCTTAACAAACTTCTTTGTATACTCTCACAAACATACATACATTTCTGGAACTGTTACCGCTTCTGTATCTTTAATTTGGAGATCTGACAGTGAAATGCTAAATGTCTATCCAGAAATAATTTAATTAAATAATTTAATTAAATTTAACTAAAGCATTGATGATCAAAGAGATCAAGATGGTATGCCTGTAACAACTTTAAGAGAGGAGTAAGGGAATAATTTGTATTATTGAGTGGGGAAATTCAGCCAGTTATGATTTATTCCATCAGTTAGGGCAGCCTTGAAGTCTTGTAAACAAACAAACAAACAAACCCTTTTCCCATATTTATCACATTTAAGGAAGTAGAAAATAAATATTATATACAGGAATAGAGAGATGAAAACACAAAGAAATGTTCCCATATCTGACTCTCTTCCTAGATATGTTGGAATACAGTTCCCAACATCCCAGCTAGCATAGTAATACTGATGAGGGATAATGGAAATTATATATATCCGGAAGACCTCACATTGAGAAAGGTGAATGTCCTTTTTCAAAAGTTTTTATGGTACTCTTTTTATTACTGGAAAAGTACATTATGTCAGCTATTACATATTATACACACACACACAAACACACACTGTCTGTCCTTTAGCTTGAATGCTTTCCAATGCATCTTCCATTCCAAAGTTTAATGTGGATTTGCTGATTTCTTCACAATCTTGTACATATTTTAATGTGCATTATCATATCTTCTGTTGCATTTCTATACTTGACATTTCTCTTCTATTTCTTGGTTTATTCAAAGCAAAGAGTGAAATCCAGTGAAAAGCACCCACTGATGCTGTGATTCACACCAATGTTTCATGCTAAGATGTAGCTATTGTAAAATGTCATGAGAAATTTTCAGTGAATGAGCCATTTGGTGAATTCTTGTTTTCTATGGCCATTAGAGTGATTTGAAAAAGTACTTTATATGAGATGTGTGAATCAGTCATGATCCAGTTTGAATTCAAGATTCAAATGCATTACTGTTCCGTTTGAACCAATATGAGATTCAGTTAAGTAAATAAAAGATTTAAACAAGGACTATAATGAGGAAGTATCAAAGTACTTGTAGCTATTTCACTTGTAGCAAATTGGGATGAAAATTACAGGGAAGGTAGACTCTTTAGTGGAAGTTTAGCTGGGTACCTCCAATCATTTCTTTGCAATAAATGATTAAAATACTTCTCCTGCAACTCTTTTAAAGGCAGAGTTAGCAAGAAGTAGTAAAGAACAATATAGCAACCTTCAAATTACCCAGCAAAGAACCTATTGTGCTGAACTAATGCAGAAAACTCCTACAATTAGCAACCTGTTTTAAAACTAAATAGTTACTGAAGACTGAACTGTCCACCACCTTCTCACCATTTGCTTTTTTTGACTGGCAGACTTGTTGGCACAGATCATTGACTTCAACAAATGATATGTTATATCCTACTTGTGCATTTCTTTAAAAAAACCAGGCTGAAAAGCATGGGTATGTATTCATTATCATTACTGGGTATGTAAGACACTATGTTGTAAAGAAATATTCTGGATAATATACATAATAATCTAACAGTAAACACACTATCTTAAATCCCCTTGTGTAGTGAAGGAGAATCCCTCACTCAGTGCAAGAGCTACAAAACTGGTGGGAATAAAAAGAGGCCTCACTGGTTATAGCACTTCTGTGTAATCAGGGAGAAGCATGATAGCCTGACTAGTCCCATCCATTAGTCATTCTAATTAAGCTCACTGTGCTTAAAGGTTTTTGCTTCCCAGTTTTCTACTCCTTTAGTATTGGCTGTAGCAGCATATTCTTCAACCAGATGAGTGAAGGCTACAGACTGCTACAGCAAGATACATATGTAATTTGGCATTGCTGGTCTGTGGCTGTATTCACATGTTATATTATAATGTTTGTTTAATGCTTGTTTTCACTAAGATAAGCCACAGTAGCTGGGTTTGTATTTCATGCTATACCATCAGTGATGATTTACAAAAGGCAATAGTTCTGCTCACTCATGGCAGAACTCTGGAAGCAGGTTCTGCTGTTGTTATTGGTTTTGAAGGGCCACAAGGGGTGTGGTTGTTGCTGTTCTCCTCTCACCAAACCAGGCTGGGTAAGTTTTTGAGAGGTTCTTTTTAATTTTCTGGAAGGTTTTTTGAATATTCTAGAAAGTTGAAGAGCCTAATTGGTGCCTTGCAGCATCTTCCAATTAGTGAAAGTGCTGGTCAGGGCTGGGGAGGAGACCTCAGTCCCTCTGCTTCATTTTTAGAAGTCATGTTGCTTCACAAAGCTTCTTTCAAGAGGATTTCCCAAGAAACGCTGGCGAAGGAAAGGGCCTCTTCAAAGCTTTGCATGGTTTGCTTGTCTAACATGCCTTCTACTTAACCAATATATGCAGTCAGTGTGCCATAAAATTAGCAGACCTCCACCAGCATACTTTCTGTTCCATCTCTTTTGTCTTTAGCACCATACCAGACAATGATTAAACTATATGGTTTGTCCTACCATAAAGTATGTGCTCTACTGTCCTCTGAAGGCTGTCATTAGGGGAGGAATTGGGAAAGGGTGCTTGATTTCTTCCCTGCCAGCAATATTTTCTCTATCTGCTTTTCCAATCAGAAGAAATTTGATAAAGATGGTTGTCCCTATCCATCTTACCTTGAAGAAGCAGTAATAGGCTAAGGAGGACAATCCCTAGTGCAACCATCATAAGGGGAATAGAGGTTTCTCAGTGGAAGCAGCCAAAGAAATGATATCTCATTATTTTTGAATGAGCTTGTGGGCCATAAATGTGTTCTTTGTTTCATTACAATAACATTGCACTAGTTAATTAGATTGGGTGATTCCAGGCAAAATAGAAAGACCTTCAATTAATTGATCCATTCTCTGGTGCCCACAGTTATTCTTATTTCCACATTGTAAATTGAGGACTCACTACAGTATTCTCATGGGACAGCTGGACTAATCTTCTGTTCCTGTTATTGTACTGAAGAAATGTTTCTGCCTTCATCTCAGCCCAGCTAAATCATCTTCATTCATTCCAGTCCTTAATTAGGCTGATTCAGAAGAAAGGGAAGCATCTCTTCTATTGCTACTATTTACCCTTAACACTGTTTCATTGTCTTCCCTGTAATGAGCAAAAACCCAGCACTGTGAAACTTTACATTGGAGCAACTGAATAAACATTGAGGCAGGTATCTTCAGTATCCAGCAACAACAAAACATATACACATTCATCCTAACCATCCATAAAATTATCTAAAGCACAGATTGGTAGGAGAGGAGGTTTGCTTGATTGGGAATAACCAGCACATAAAATAGCACTTAGGAAGCTGCATGTATGAGCTGTCAGGAAAGAAATGTATCTACAGGCTACACCTGGAATAATTCCCTGTAGCCACCTCATGTTCATGTACTTAAGGGAGATGCAGATGAAAAAGCTGCAGCATTTTCATCAGAATACCTATATAATTCAATTATTGTCTGGCACATTCGTAAGCCCAAGTGGAAAGGAAAACAAAGTATGCTGGTGGAAGTTTGCCAATTTTCTGGTGTGCTATTTTCATATTAGAGAGCCAGTTTGGTGTACTGGTTAAGGCACCAAGCTAGAAACTGGGAGACCGTGAGTTCTAGTCCTGCCTTAGGCACAAAGCCCGCTGGGCGACCTTGGGCCAGTCACCTTCTCTCAGCCCTAGGAAGGACACAATGGCAAACCACTTCTGAAAAACCTTGCCTAGAAAACTGCAGGGACTTGTTAAGGCAGTCGCTGAGAAATGGACATGATTGAACCGATTAAAAAAAATTACCAGTTAAGTGGCACCAGTGGAAACTATATTAGGCAGAAAAGAAACTCACTGGTGGATTCATACTTTACACTAAACCGTGGTTTAACTATGATTTATTATATAAAACAATTATTGGTCTCATAAAACCCCCAAAGACAAGCAAACCAAATTATTAGTATTAGTATTAGTATTAGTATAAGTATTTTTATTTGTATGGTCACCATCTCATCTAAGAGACTCTGGGCTTAATGCAGTGTCTGGCTGCAGGAAAGTCCTCATTCCTCAAATCATAAGTTCTTGTTAAAGTGAAAATAGAACCACTGCAGTGACCTGATTCAAGATGACATCTCAAATTGCTCCACCTTGATGCTCAAATCAAAATCTTGAAGTAGGCTAGTTTAATTTCACCAGTCTGTTCGCTCCAGTGGAAAGGGGCCCAAGTCTCTTTCCTTTTAGCATCCAACTGAAGGTGTAGCTGATGCAGTCCACACTTTGAGGGAAGGGCTGATTTCATCTAGAGTGCCACTTCAAAGCTTCATCACAATAAAGCATCGTTTCAAAGATTTGCATGACCATAAGGTGAATATACAAATGAAGGTGAAACACTATATACCACAACACTATTATATATATTTTCTACACAATTCAGAGGAAAATGACATTTATTAGAATTTTAGCATATTTCTTATGGACCAACATGGCCTGTTTGCATATACATTTCTTATGTCCAAAAATGAACTACAATTTAAATTAGAACTTCCCTGTGTGGGTTTCTAAGTCTTAACACAGGTAGATGTAATTGATGCATGCACACCATTGTAGTGGTGTGGGGTATTTGTTTGCCTTGTGCCAAGTTGCAATGAGATAGCTGATGTCTTCCACATTTGATGGCTCCTTGGTTCAGGTGGTTTGCTCTATGAAGTGAGAGGGGTGCTGCCTTCCCTCATCTAACACAGTGTTAATTGGGCTTGAAGTCTGGATTTTTTGCACTCTTTTGAGCTCATCAAAAGCAAATACCCAGTCTCAGATAAGAAATACTTTCTCAGCAAATGTTGAAGTGTTATCTACAATTTTTCACAGGCACAGTGTGCACATAATTTATTGTAAAAACAATTATGCCTCAGCACTTACATAGTCTCTTCTCTCTAATCTTCTCAGAAATTGTTCACACCCTGTATGATGTGACCTCAAATGCAGTGTGAAGATATCGCAATTCACAGTTTAACCCCCACCCCACCCCCCGCCAGGCTTCTTCCACTTAATAATTTCCTTATTGTTACAAATTAATAGCACACTCTGCAGCTCAATAGATGTAATTTCAGACCACACTTATAAAACAATATGCAGTTTATAAAATTAACCAAATAACAATGTTGATCTAAGGGGGAAAGAAGTCCTGAAGTGATGGGGTTCCCTTTCATGATATCCTGGAAAACATCCTATCCCTTTTCATTTGCATGAAAGAAAACAAAGCAGTGCACATCCCTGGGACCTTTTCACTGGGGTTTCCAAACCTGTCCATCAACATCTGATACCGGTGTCCAAGCGTCAGGAGAAAGGGAAGATTTAGCATTCATTATTGCAATTTGTTCTTATTTTTCAGGAAGTGAATACATTTCACTTTTCTGTATAAGGGAAATAATAGAGGCATAAACATGTGTACTAAAATAGGTAGGCTTATCACTTCCCCATCCAGAAACTAATGAAGCAAAATACTGACACATCTAAACATGTTCAGAGAGAAAGATCTGCAACGAATGGCAATGAAAAAGACATGCCATTTTTTAGGAGACGCTTATTTTAATGCCAATGCTAGAGCAAAGAAGATGATCTTCTGCAAGGCCAAGACCTGCATTTTAATTGGAGAGCAAAAGAGGCATGGCCCAAGAGTGAGGCAAGAGCAAAAAGTAGACTAGTACAGAATTTCAGAGGGTGCTTTGATCTAATGAAGCTTCAACTGGAGTGCCCCTTCAGAGCCAGACCCTTTATTGAAGCAGAGCTTTGGTGGGCAGCCCCTTTCTATGGAAGTGTAGTAGTAGCAGGCTAAAACAAGTTGGCCTGCTTTGATTCAAAGTGCCATGGCTGAGTGACGCAGTTTTTTTGAGTTGAGGTGCACTTCGAATCAGAGGGCTGTGGTGGTCCTGACTGAAGCAACTCCTCTAGGAATAGTCCCATTTTGCAGAGACTCAGTGAAAACAGGAAATTAATAAGTGAACATTTAACTCAAAGGAATAAACTAATACACATTCTGAATGATAATTTGGAAATTATAATTGAAAATATCTAATTCTTTCCCCACAGATCTAGGAACCAGCCCTTTTTCCATCTCACTTCAAAGAAAAAAATCTCACTGTTCTCAGCAGGATTTGATTTTGATGAAACACACATAGGCTATATTATTGTACTATACTGAATTACACTGAACTGTATTGTTGTAGTATACTACTATAACTTACATTATGCTGTATTTCTTTATTAACCCTGCCTTGCTAGAGTTTGCAAGGTAATTCCAGCTTCTCAACCAAAAATTTGGCTGTTAATAACACACGCGTGCTAAAAAATCTGAGCAACAAATATGGTAGATTAAACAAATAGCATGCCATGGAGGGAGTGACTGGTTCAGCAAGTCTGCCTAAAGGAATAAGGACTGTTAGACAGAGGAAGTTGAGAGGGTTGCTCTAAGGCAGGGGTCCCCCGGGCCATGGACTGGTCCTGGTCCGTGGCCTGTTAGGAACCAGGCCGCACAGCAGGAGGTGAGCAGTGGGCGAGTGAGCGAATTTACCGCCTGAGTATTTACAGCCACTCCCCATCACTCACATTACCACCTGAGCTCCGCCTCCTGTCAGAGAAAGCAAGCCCATTGGCTGCTATCTCCAAACAGTGTGAAGAAAAAAGAATAAAAGGTCGGGAAAAAGAGGAAGTGCTTGAATCATCCCAAAACCATCCTCCGCCACCACCCCCGCCTGTCTGTGGAAAAATTGTCTTCCATGAAACCAGTCCCTGGTGCCAAAAAGTTTGGGAACCACTGCTCTAAGGGGCAGAGGAGACTGGAACTATGGCCTATATATGACTAAGAGACCCCAGAAATTTAGTCTCAGCAGTTAGGTAGACAGGCATGAAACAGGAGGTTTAACAGTTGTAATATTGAGAGCTTTATGTCAAGTAGCCAAAGAGTTGTGAGGCTGCTAAACTCTAGCTCATCAATCCTAGGACTTTAACTGATAGTTTTACAAGTTGACACCACTGTAGCCTAGCAACCCTGAATCAAGAAAGCCAGATCGTTTTTGCTGAAGGGCTAGAATTTCATATACTTATTTGTACAACAATGCACACTCTTTTGGTCTTTTACACCTAGATCATCAATGCAATGGCTCTCACCCTCTTAGTGATACCACCACCAGCAGCTAATGTCCATTTATCTCCATTTTCAGAGCAAAATAATAGCAACAGGTCAAATTAAAATTAGCCAAAATCTCATGGGATAGCCAAATTCTATATGATTTATGATTTCTCACATAACATCTCATGAGATTTTGTTAATCTTACATGGTTTTTTTTAGTTTTATTTTAAAAATGGGGGAGTCACATGAATTGGACCCAATTCCTGAAAAGACAGGCAATCCCAGTAACTATTGAGTTTCAAAGGACAGATTTTAATTCCCTTAGACAACTATTTAGATCCTTTGATATGTAGCACTGAAGTACCAGAATGTCAGTTCCCCCTGCCCTCCCCCTTTCATTAGATGTACCATTGATCTTAAACAGTAATGGGTGGCTATTACATTTTTCTTACATGGCTTCATATTTCTCTTTGTTGCTGGTTTTATTCTGCTTTGTTTTACACTGGCAAGAGTTTCAGTGCATTGGAGTAGTTTACAAATATTGTAATAAATAAAATAATTCTGGGTTTCTATGGTATCAGTATGCTAAAGTTCAACATTTTTAGATGTAAGCTGCCCACCACCAGTGTATGTCTCAAATATACAGTACAAATGGATATTTGAAAATTATTTCATAATAAATTTTTGTTTGTGCTTATTCATCACCCCAGTGTTAATATATATTCCAAATTATAATTAATCAACTTTGAACAAGCATGGCTGTGCCGTCATTTTATATAGAATTCCATTATCAAGTACGTTGTCTGAGGAGTGTCTCACAGCTTGTAGCTCTCCTATTGAAGAGATCTTATTTTGAGGCAGTCTAAAATTGCAATCCTGGATGTTGGAGAAGGGGTAAATTTAATTAAATCTTCAGTTCAAAATTTAAAATAAAACACAGATATTTTAACTCTAGGAACTCTCACTAATAGTAAATACTTTATCCTGTGGCCTTTTTTTCTGGATTAGTTGGAGCTCTGGACATGATTTACAGTGATAATTGCTATCTCTGGCTATGCCTGGCCAATAGAATCTCTCTAGGAGCGATATAATGTCCTATCTTTGCCTAAATGTCCTGGCCAGGGATTCTCACGAGCTACCTGGAGAATTTGCCTTCTGTATTCTTGAGGCACCACTATTTGTTCAAGTTTTTCTTTAGTTAATGGATGTGCTTTAACCTGATAGAATATTTTAAAAATGTCGTTTTTGTTCTCTGAGACAGAAGCAAACTCATTCTGGGATCATCCATCTGGTCTGACATCTTATCCTATTTGTCCAATGTACTCACCTCCATACACTGGCAGCACACAACCCATGATGATCAGATTGATCAGGAAACACTCATTTTTCCCCTAGTTGCCACAGAACCATTTGGGAGACTTTCCTCTTCAGTTCCTGCCTTTTAATTTTTCCCTTCCCTTCCCTTCTCTGAATGGATTAAAAAAAAAATCTGCAGCAGCAGAATGAGAGCTTGGCTACAGGGGTTGAAACCCAAAATGGCTACAGAGAAAAAGGGCAACTCTCAGTTGCATCCAAAAGCCTCATGTTTCATTGATTTATATACAGTCTGGCTGCATATTAAAATGCCTTGCACCACTCAATCAAATGAATAAACAAACATATGAATTTATTATGTGGCTAAGACCAAAGACAGAACAGCAATGTTTGTCCTTGATTTTTTTTTTTAATTTCCTCAGATATTAACTCGGAATATGCACAAATACCAATATGGGCATCTACAGAGGGGTGGGGTGGGAATGACAAACTATGCATTGTGATGTTGCAATGCAAACTCTACATCTGAGTTGCAGCATTGCATACAGCTACATAAGGAGCAGAGTTTGTATCATGAAGCTGGTTTCATTCTTTTGATGAAATCTTGGTGTGCTGTGGACGTCTTGACATTTGCTGTAGACAGCACAGATAAAATGCAACATTTCCTTGCAGAGTTCCCACTTGCCTGCATTAATAAAAAATTAATTGTCAAAATGTCCATTCTTACATAATCTACACAACACCAACTACGTGTAAGAGAACAGTACGGGTATTTTTGGAGAAACTCCCAAACTTGCAGAAGTACAAAGAAAGTAATGCTTCTAAAAAGAAAGAGAATCCTGACTCAGTTATCTCAAGGAAGGGGCATGCGTAGACTGGCAGGGCAGTTTGAATAGGAAGATAGGAAACGTTTATTCTTCAGTGGTGCTGCACTCTTTCCCAAGTGGCATCTATGATTCAAGATGCAGTGACCTGATTTTCACACTGGATGAAGGTTTGCTTGGTTTTGGCTTAGCATATTGCATGAACCCAACCAATAGTAGTTTATAAACCATGATTTATGACATAGCTTGTTGTTTGAACTCAACAAGTTTTGGTTTATTCAATACTCCATGGTAAACAAGCCATGGATTAGTGCAATAAATGAACCCATTCAGTATAGCACTAAGGGTGCAATCAAATAAGTGAATTATTTATATATGCGTTTCTATGTTTATTTTATGGGCATTCCGTATATTCAACATATTTAAACTTGTGTCTTTTTATGAGCTTTGTTGGCAGAGAAGAAGGGAGGGAGGGAGGTAGAGTGGCTATAAGATATTATTAACATATGCAAAAAACCTTTCAGAAATACTCATCTCAAGAACTCAAGTGGACATGATGCTCAGTGTATGTTCCTGTTATCAAATGTGCAAGGAACTGCCCTTTCTATTTATTCAGACCCCTCTTCATGTACCCATAAAAATATAAATGATTAAAGAAATTACATTTATTAACATCTATTTCATGTCGCAGCAGTACTGCCTGTATAGAGATGGAGACTTATGTGGCTTGGGCCAATCTGCCTACAGTTTGAGTTGGAAAAAAAAAAAGTACTGTCACAGCGCAGGAACGCCAAAGTGCCTCGGCACACACCCTGGAGAACTACTAATATGCAAGCAAAACAGCCACTTTTACCAAGTGCTGAAGATGCCAGCAGAGCTAGAGATTCTCATGGTAACAACTCCAAGTGACACTAGTATGATAGGCTGATAAAATGTATTATGCAAATATATGCAGTACATATGGTACTTAAGAACTCCTGACTAGATATTTACAAAACAGACTATCTATCATAGTCTATAAGACTGCATCCGGTGTTTTTAATGGTTTGAGGAAAAATCCATAAGAACGAAGGAAGGACTAATGCTCTGAAATGCCATCCTTTGACGTCATATTCCTCACCCCCCTGTTTAGTTCCATTAATTGCAAAATATGCAAAGCCATGTTTTGAAGGCAAGATTATGGAACATTAGGAATTAACACAGAATATTTTATCAAACAGTATGACGAAGCAGATTATGCATATCTATACAAGAGTAAATTACTCAAATCAGAAGCATATTTATTTGACACTTCATTTATCTTAATGTTCTATGGCTTACAATAATTGTGTTAAGACTATACCTCAGTATTTGCACTGTGAAGAATACCACAGCGAGGTGGGGAGAGCACGCGTGTTTCATCTTCTTCAGTGGTTCTCCACCTATTACAACAGTTGGTTATACAAAAAGTTACTATTACAGCATTATTCCTATTTCTTAAAAAGCAAATTTGGTTTCATATGACACTCACAACTAAACAATAATGAAACTATCAGTCAAACAGACAATCTTATCTCTTCCCCAAATCTCTCTCCCTTTATTTATATCTTTTTTAAAAATAGAAAAGGCTAGTTTGTTTCTCACTGAGCCTGATTTTCTTCACTGGTAACTTCTTTAGACCAAAACCATATTTTAGCCTCATGGACAGAGAATACTAATTTCACAATGACTTTTTCAGAGCGTGCTACAGATTCAGGCATCCCATAAGTTTACATGTGGTATCTGTAACTGAGCTAGAGTCACTCTCTCACTGCGATAAATGAAACCTGGTTTGAAGACTTGTAAATGTGACAGAAATATAAGGGTTGCCTTTTTGCAGCATTATGTGGTGAAACAGACTGGCTCCAGGTTGGCAAAGGAATGAGACAAGGCTGTATACGCTTCCCTTATGTGATGAATATAGATTAAGGGAAGCTGAATTGGAAGTAGATGAACATAGTTTTAAAACTGGAGGAAGAAATATCAATAACCTGTACTATGCTAGTGACACCACTTTGATAGCTGAAAATGTAAAGGATCTGCAAGCTCTAGCATAAAAGTCAAGGAGCACAGTGAGAAAATGGGACTAAAATTAAATATAATTGGCGATGACAACAAACTAATGACAACAGATATTACAACCAGCCTCAGAGATGAAAATTAAGATACTGAAGTGGTAGATGGCTTCTCCCTTTTAGGATCTACCACCGACGGTAATTAAATTTGAATAATAAACAAGTAGTCAAGAAATCTTCAGCAAAGGATCATTACCTTGTCGTGGTGCTGGAGCTTGAGCACCTCAATGATGCCATGAGCTAAACCATGAAGGGCCACCCAAGATGGGAAGGTCATGACAGAGAGGTCAGACTAAATGCGATCCCTGGGGAAGGTAATGGCAACCCACCCCAGTATTCTTGCCGTGAAAACTAAATGGATCAGTACAACCAGAGATATGTTGGTATACCATCAGAAGATGAGACCCCCAGGTCGGAAGGTGGTCAAAATGCTACTGGGGAGGAACAGAGGATGAGTTCAACTAGCCCCAGACGTGATGACGCAACTAGCTCAAAGCCGAAAGGATGGCTAGCGGCCGACGGTGCTGGTGGTGAACGGCGAATCCAATGTTCTAAGGATCAACACACCATTGGAACCTGGAATGTAAGATCTATGAGCCAGGGCAAATTGGATGTGGTTATTGGTGAGATGTCAAGATTAAAGATAGACATTTTGGGCGTCAGTGAACTGAAATGGACTGGAATGGGCCACTTCACATCAAATGACCACCAGATCTACTACTGTGGACAAGAGGACCACAGAAGAAATGGAGTAGACTTCATAATTAATAGTAAAGTGGCTAAAGCAGTGCTTGGATACAATCCAAAAAACGATAGAATGATCTCAATTCAAATTAAGGGCAAGCCTAGGGGGAGATATGCCCAATTAAATGCAAAATTCCAGAGGTTAGCCAGAAGAGATAAGGAATTATTTTTAAACAAGCAATGTGTGGAAGTGGAAGAAGACAATAGAATAGGAAGGACAAGAGACCTCTTCCAGAAAATTAGAAACACCGGAGGTAAATTCCAGGCCAAAATGGGTATGATCAAAAACAAAGATGGCAAGGACCTAACAGAAGAAGAAGAGATCAAGAAAAGGTGGCAAGAATATACAGAAGACCTGTATAGGAAGGATAACAATATCGGGGATAGCTTTGACGGTGTGGTCAGTGAGCTAGAGCCAGACATCCTGAAGAGTGAGGTTGAATGGGCCTTAAGAAGCATTGCTGATAACAAGGCAGCAGGAGACAATGGCATCCCAGCTGAACTGTTCAAAATCTTGCAAGATGATGCTGTCAAGGTAATGCATGCTATATGCCAGCAAATTTGGAAAACACAAGAATGGCCATCAGATTGGAAAAAATCAACTTATATCCCCATACCAAAAAAGGGAAACACTAAAGAATGTTCAAACTATTGAACAGTGGCACTCATTTCACATGCCAGTAAGGTAATGCTCAAGATCCTGCAAGGTAGACTTCAGCAATTCATGGAGCAAGAATTGCCAGATGTACAAGCTGGGTTTAGAAAAGGCAGAGGAACTAGGGACCAAATTGCCAATATCTGCTGGATAATGGAAAAGCCAGGGAGTTTCAGAAAAACATCTATTTCTGTTTTATTGACTATTCTAAAGCTTTTGACTGTGTGGACCATCACAAATAGTGGCAAGTTCTTAGTGTTATGGGGATACCAAGTCATCTTGTATGTCTCCTGAAGAATCTGTATAACGACCAAGTAGCAACAGTAAGAACAGACCACGGAACAACGAACTGGTTTATGGTTGGGAAAGGAGTACGGCAGGGCTGTATCCTATCACCCTACCTATTCAGCTTGTATGCAGAACACATCATGCGACATGTTGGGCTTGAGGAATCCAAGGCTGGAGTTAAAATCGCTGGAAGAAACATTAACAATCTCAGATATGCAGATGATACCACTTTGATGGCTGAAAGCGAAGAGGAACTGAGGAGCCTTATGATGAAGGTGAAAGAAGAAAGTGCAAAAGCTGGCTTGCAGCTAAACCTCAAAAAAACCAAGATTATGGCAACCAGCTTGATTGATAACTGGCAAATAGAGGGAGAAAATGTAGAAGCAGTGAAAGACTTTGTATTTCTAGGTGCGAAGATTACTGCAGATGCTGACTGCAGTCAGGAAATCAGAAGACGCTTAATCCTTGGGAGAAGAGCAATGACAAATCTCGATAAAATAGTTAAGAGCAGAGACATCACACTGACAACAAAGGTCTGCGTAGTTAAAGCAATGGTGTTCCCCGTAGTAACATATGGCTGCAAGAGCTGGACCATAAGGAAGGCTGAGCGAAGGAAGATCGATGCTTTTGAACTGTGGTGTTGGAGGAAAATTCTGAGAGTGCCTTGGACTGCCAGAAGATCAAACCAGTCCATCCTCCAGGAAATCAAGCCAGACTGCTCACTTGCGGGAATGATATTAAAGGCAAAACTGAAATACTTTGGCCACATAATGAGAAGACAGGACACCCTGGAGAAGATGTTGATGCAAGGGAGAGTGGAAGGCAAAAGGAAGAGGGGCCGACCAAGGGCAAGGTGGATGGATGATATTCTAGAGGTGACGGACTCGTCCCTGGGGGAGCTGGGGGTGTTGACGACCGACAGGAAGCTCTGGCGTGGGCTGGTCCATGAAGTCACGAAGAGTAGGAAGCAACGAAACAAATAAACAACAACAAGTCAAGAAATACTGTATGCCACAGTCTAGCATGCAGTAGAGCAGCCATGATGTACCAAAAAAAAAAGACAAAAGAGGAATGATACACAAAATAAAACACAAAGGTCGTGAACATTAGTTTATAGGGTAAACAGGCAGAAGATGAAAAGAATGCATCCATAAGCACCAACTAGCAATCCAAAGATATGATGCTACATCACTAATCTCCCTCCGTACAATAATCTAGGACACAACTTCAACAGGGAAACAATAGAAATTTTACAAGAAGCCAGACTGAAAAATGCAAAGGAATTATTGGAAAAATGGCACTCTGATTAAACCATGATAACTTGACATATGCATATCACCCTTACCCATGGATCTAGCAAAAGATATAACCAAACACTTCACTGACATGGAAATTAATGGCTATCCATGGAACTCTCCCACCCAAACATGTGTACAATTAATAGAATAAAAAAAATATACACAATCTTTGTCAACCAATGAACTGCACTTCCCCAAATCTCCTGCACTGATGTCAGCCTAGCTATGGAGACCAGATCAGAAAATCAACTCCACAGGAAGACCAGAACTATACTTGGTTGGGAACAGCTAGAGTAACAGAATCTTGGAAGTCTGATTGTACTTTACCTCTCGTCCTTCTCATACTCCAGTGAATCAGGGAGGCGTTTGCCTGAACCGTTTCTGAATATTATTCTTGCTTTCCACGGCTTTTCAGTGCTCTTTGCCTAGGTAATGGTTCTTGCATATTTCAGTCAAGGTCATCCCACTTACTCTCCACAATTGATCACTTAACCTCATACAATAATAAAAAGTTTGTAACCCCAAAATCCAAAGAACTCTAACAACCCGATACACCAACCCTGAGCTAAGTATATCGTCTACTATCAAAAATATACTTATTTTAAAGGCCTGACCCTGACAGCTTAAAGAGGCAGGTGTGCATACATTAATCTGTTTTCCAACTCATTAGGTGTATTCAGCATTTAGTCTCTGATCCTTGCAACTACTTGTCTGTTTCCCACCTCTCTACATAAAGGTATCACCGCCATAGATGTAGGTGGTATGCTTATGTTTAACTAGGTCTGAAAATATTGCTCCTATATAAGGGATGGACACTCTTCTAAGAGCTATACACACTTGATTCCCATTAGTGTAACTATTTAATAACCCTCTTCACTTTTATGTTTGAATTCTATGGTAATTGGACATTATTAATCTGCCTTGTGTCACAATTTCCCATCTCTGTGCATGGCAATCTTTTAACCAAAACTGTGCATGGTTGTTACATGAACAGTTGATCAATTTAAGACTTGGCATTAAGTCAAGGATCCATAAATGTTAATAGCAATTAGCAACATGTAACTGTATTGCCCTTTCCCTATGAATAAAGAGCTGACATAACGAATAGGGAATAAGTTCAAATGTAACATCAAATCCTTACTTGATAATATAATAGTAGCAGACTGTGCAAAAACTGTGCATAGGTAATTTATCTGCTGCAGTGGTTGATAATCTCACAGGAACCATTACATTTGATGAATTCTCTTCTGATCAAGCCAAGAGCAAGGAATCTTTGGTCCTCCATGCATGTAGTTTTGTTGGCAACTATAAAACCCTGAATTGTCTCCTCCTGGAATAATTTTTTCTACTTCCCAGTTCAGCCTACAGTTCTAGAATTCTCAGGTTGTCCCTCATCCAAATAATAAACAGATATATCCCTGCTTAGCTTCCTAAAATCAACCATTGCCTGCTAGGTACTGCCAGCTGGGTAGTATTTTGTCTATCATGACCCAACTCTCACACTGACTCTTTCACTAAGTTATGGGCAGTTCAGTAAAGAATTAGGACAATATGCTAAGCCATCAATTACGTTTTGTGACACAGTTTACACACTAAGTCAAGACCTCAAATATGGTATGGAGCTCTGCGTTTAGCATTTGAAGCTAAAGAAGGAACTCCCCCTTTGGGATGCCTTTTAACTAAGTGGAATGCTGTCAGTTGGTAGTTAAGGTAAATCCCAAGGAAGAGAAAACTCTTCTCTTCTTGGACTGCTCCTCCTTGTGCAACTTGTTCCAGTAAAAGCATAGAGCTGTTGCTATGGTTGTGCAACATTAAGCAACCAAATTAGGGCTGCTTGTAGAAAACTGGCAGCCATCCCGATTGTTGCAAGCACATCCTGAAGTCACAGTGAGAACAACTGGTCGTCTCTTTTTTTTTCCTGACACTGAGGAATACTACTGCTGATTTTGCATACATGCACACACCTTTCAAGTGAGTGCTTTGCCTTTACATTTTCAGTGCCCTTATAAAGCATCAAACTTTTCACTGTTGCACGCAAGCTACCCAAGTCAGAGCCAAACTATAAAATGAACAGTGCATCAGTGTTAAAAGGGGATTAATCAGTTCTGTATGACTATTTCTATTGCGCACGTTTAAGGCAAATATTTAGAATTTTGTGGTGAGCTGACATATTAATGATGAATAACATAATCTATAATTTTACTTGCAGTTTTGGGAATCATTCAGAATCTTGCACCTGATCATTAGAAATGCCTTCAGGGATGGATTTCCCCTTTTAAAATATGGGTCCATTATTTGTCTAAAATGTAGTAAGCTGCTTCTCATAAATGAAAGCTGGCTACTTGAAGTGAAGACAACTTGAACAAAAACCTATGCACCTATTTTGTGTAAAATTTGGCAGATTTATTTTACTGATAAATGATCCTATGCCTGCAGATTTCATCCAGATTTTTTCAGAACTTAAACAAGTTAGCTATTTGTTGATTTCCCCATTGGGAAGATAGGTTTCAATTTTTGGAAGCAAATTTCTAAGTCCTAAAGCAAAGCAGATGCCCAGCAAAGTGATCCAAAATGAATTGAACTTAACTTGAACTTGGAAGACCTTGATTCAGATCCATGCCATAATGTCATTATATTATCTTGAAAACAACCACTGTAGTTTGTTTGGATTCAGTTTAGCATGGTATGGAAAATCAGGAAGATATTTCTTTCTTGATGCTTATGTTTTGATTATTGTATCTTGAGGCCCTTAATTTTATACTATTTTACTATATTTTTATTTTAATAGTATATTATTTTAATAGCGTTTAACCATACAGATTAGAATTTAGCCCTATGGTGCATGCCAGTGTTTCTCAACCTCTGGAACTATAAGCTGTGCCAACTTCAACACCCAGAATTCTCCCAGCTAGCAGGGAATTCTCCCAACACAGCTTAAAGTTGCAGAGGCTGAGAAACACTGGTGTATGCTGTAAGTCTGCAAGAAAAGACCATAGATTTGCTAGGAAATTTCATTTTCCCAGAATGGTTTAAATCAGGGGTCCCCAACCCCCAGGCCTTGGACTGGTATCGGTCCATGGCCTGTTATGAACCGGGCCACACAGAAGGAGATGAGCGGTGGGTGAGCAAGCAAATTTACAGCCTATTTACAGGTGCTCCCCATCGCTCGCATTACCACCTGAGCTCCGCCTCCTGTCAGAGAAAGCAAGCCCATTGGCTGCTATCTCCAAACAGCATGAAGAAAAAAGAATAAAAGGTCTGGAAAAAGAGGAAGCACTTGAACCATCCTGAAACCATTCCCCCACCCCACCTCCAGTCCGTGGAAAAATTTTCTTCCACGAAGCCAGCCCCTGGTGCCAAAAAGGTTGGGAACCACTGGTTTAAATGACTCAGTTCTTTGGCTATAGTTTTCTAGCAATGCAGAAGCAAAGGGCTGGAGTGACAGAATCTCCACAGCCTTCTCTGTGATTTGAGGAACAGTTAAAAATCTTTCTGATGTTCTGCCTGCATGAGTTTATTTTTATACTATGAAGTATTCCTTCCAGGAATCCACGTACTTTTTCTTTCTTGAATATCTTGAACCTTTGGAAGTGGCTTCAGGTCAGATGTAAATTCTTTATGGAAAGTCTCATTGATTTTTGTAGTCCCCTTTGCTGCTATGAGAAGCCAGCAAATTAAGCTCTTTTATGACAGACAGAGTTGCTGCTATCATTCCAGATGGAAGCAGCCATGTTTAGATGCCAACTTAGTCTGTTTTTCTGGTGACATGGCCATGCATATTAAAAATTAAATACAGACTGATTTGCATTTGCACTTAAACTCCAGGCTATGAGTCTTTGGAGGCAGAAAAAGAGAAAGCACTAAACTATGATCTTAAAAGTTTGTGAGCCAACATTTAAAAAGCCAGAAATGCCTCACCCAAGTGATCCATTTTTTCCATTTTTAGCACAGCCAGCTTGCGTCTGCAGTATCAAACCAACGAGAATTTATTTGTTTGTAAGACAAACCAATACCAGTGTTCATGAATAGCAGGCAGATTTTCTTTCAGTGGACTCAATTTTGTTATTTTTTCCCCATTCTATCATATTAGGATATACTTTTCAGTCCTCTGGTTTAAATTATCTTATCAACTTCAGGAGCTGTGCTAACTAAGCATAAATACTGTACATTACTAGTACCTTTTTACTGATTTTGTGCCATCAAGTTGGTGTTGACTCTTAGTGATCACATAGATAGACTTTTTCCATGATGATTTGTTCCCAACCTGGTGCTTCAAGTCTTTCATTAATGCAGTCATCACCACTATAATGGAGTGCATCCACCTTGCTGCTGGTCATCCTCTTTTTCTCTCACCACCTTTCCCAGTATTAGAACTTTCTCCAGAGAGCCGGGTCTTCGCATACTGTGTCCGAAGTAGGATAATTTGGACCTGGTCATTTGTGTCTTGAGTGAGAGCTCTGGGCTGATTTGTTTGATGAGCCATTGCTTGCTTGCTTGTTTGTTTTTGACTTTCCATGGTATTCTCAGGAATCTTCTCCAACATCAAAGTTCAAAAGCATCAATACTGTTCCTATCCTCCTCCTTCAAAATCCAACTTTCACTTCTATAGAGTGTCACAGAGAATACCATGGCTTGCATGATGCTGATCTTTGTAGGTATAGACACATCCCAGCATCTGAATACCCTTCCCAAGATCTTCATTTGTAGAGTTTAAGGAAAATAAACTTGACCTTGACAGAAATATGCAGGAACCATTACCTAGACAAAATGGGCTGAAACATTTAAAAAGTCCCGAACGAGGTAACATTCAGAAACAGATCAGGCAGATGCCTCCCTAATTGTCATGAGTACTGATGGTGAGCAGGAGGGGGCCCCTATCCAGGGGGGAAAACGCATCCGTAGTACTGAGGAGTTAAGCAGCCATTCAAAGAGACACAGATCAGACCCGCCTTAACTTTTGGGGTTTATCTGTCTGGGTTTTTCCCACGCTTCTTCAGTTTGTTAGGATTTTCTGTCTAATGTAGCAGTAATAAGAGACCTATTCCTTGTCTCGGCGTGGTTCCTGACTGTTAGGACACTAATTCACTGAACTATAAGGAGGAGGAGGAGATACAGCACAATCAAATTTGCAAGACTGATGTCAACCCTGTAAGGTAAACCAGACCAGGAAGACAACTCCACAGGAAGGCGAAAACTACTTTTATTGAAATTGGCAATCAGCAGCAGCAGCAGCAGCAGCAACAGAACCTTGCAATTCTCCTTTTTATAGTGCAGTGAATTAGGGAGGTAAGATTGCAAGATTCTGTTAGGGAGGCAGTCTCTTTTCACATTCCTCCTTAAAACTTCTTTAAGTTAATTTCACAGCTCTAGTTTTCTATCAATGAAGTTCAGGACTTGAAAGTGATTCCTGATATTCTCCTTGAAAATGGTGGGTATATGATTGAGATCTCATTGTGGAGACTGGTTGGTTTAACTTTCAACTTGCACATGAGCAGTATATGATCTGTTCCACAGTCAGCACCTGCCCATGTCTTTGATGCTGTAACTGAGCTCCTCCACTTCCTTTTAGCAATAATATAGTCAATTTGATTTTTACATACTCCATCTGGTGATGTCTATATATACAGGCATCATTTTGGTTGTTTGAAGACAGTGTTAGCTATAAAGAAATCATTGGAGTAACAGAAAAGGATAAATCATTCTCTTGTTTCATTTCAGTTTCCTAAACCATACAATCCAAATACATTTTCCTCTTTCATGTTTCTAACTTTGGCATTCCAGTCTCTGATCACAAGCAGCACATCTTGCTTGCATGTTCTGTCGATTTCAAATTGAACATAAAAACCATCAATCTCCTCTTCTCCTGCATCAATGATTGGAACATAAACTTGGATAATTGTCATATTAAAGGATTGTCCTTGAACTCTAAATGATATTATTCAACCACTGATTACATTGTGGCAAAGTACTGTTCTTGCTATACCCTTCCTAACTATAAAAGCAGTCCCATTCCTTCTTTTTTTTTTTCATGTCCTGAATAATAAACTCTGTGATCTTCTGACTGAAAGCATCCAAACCCAATCCATCTCAGTTTTGGATTCCTCACGCTGACAGACTTCTGTTAGCTCTCCCCCGCCCCTTTTTTTTTTTTTTAAATTTGGATGGTGCTGTTTTTCTAGGGCACTGAAGAATTGGAGGGGGGGGGCAGGAACAAATGTGAAGATATAGTAGCTCTACTCTCTGAAGAGATACAATACTTAAGATATTATTGGAGGAAGAAATAAATGTCAAATAATGCTTTGATGAGAAGGGGGTGTTAAAGCATAATCATGTTTTTCTTTATATTGCATCGAAGAGCTTCTACTTAAATACTATATAGATACGTGCTTTGAGCTAACCGCAGCTTTTTTTCTTCCAGTGATGGATGGGCAGATAGAGATGAAGTCATTGAAGGGTATGAAGCTGAAGCAAGTGGGGGCATCACGATTAAGCTGCAGTCTCCAGAAGTCTTATCATTTGATGACTACTTTTTGAAAATAAGACTGGAGACCAACACAAGAAATCCTTGGTTCCCTGAGTTTTGGCAACATCGTTTCCAATGCCGCTTGCCAGGTCATCCTCTAGAGAACCCCAACTTTCAAAAGAATTGCACCGGTAAATATTTACATATGTTTCTTGTCTGAACAAGTCTGAGAAACTTTTTGTAACTTCCATCAATTTAAAGTCTTTTTCTTGCTTTTCCAACTGGATTGAATAAAAACCTTAACAGAGGTATAGAATTAGCCCCACAATCCAGTATTCTTGTAGCTGTCAGCATGGTGCTGTCATTGGACAGCCTCCAGTTTGCCACTGGTTCTTTGACGAATGAATGAATAAGCTCAGATCCTTGCATTCGAGGAGTGAATGTCAAAAGATGGTGTGTAATAATACCTGGTGTATATAGATGTCCTCTGGCTCTGCTTAAGCAATTCTTAATTGCTTTTTTCCTTCTGCTGCGCTGAAGCAGAAGTTTTTGATTGATTCTGAATTGAATTTGTAGGTGGTAAAAAATAGAATAAAAGCTTGGCTTGATTGCTAACAAAGCTTCAGGCTTTTTTTTTTCCTTTCAGAGTTTCATGTATGATGTTAAAATGCTTTTGAGCATCTTATATGTGGTTTGTGTTAACATGGTTAGATAGCATTGAAAGCAGATAGGAGCTGTTCAAAAATTAACTGTATAGTGTGGCTGAGACTTTACTGGTACATCACAGACATAGGGAAAGCAAAAAATACTGATATGCCAACAGTGTGATGAGATTTTAGAGACTACTAAAGCTTTGTAGCTGGTAGTGAAATAACTGATTATTAACATTATTTTTTGTTAGAAGTAATTTATATGAAATGCAAAATCTTCTTACACTGAACTTAGAAAGTTTAATCACTACTGGCAACAAATTGAAATGTATACCTGCATGCTAGACAATAAAACAGAATTGTCTGGGATTCTGGCTTATCATGAATGAGCTAATAAGTTGATTAGGTCCTGCAAAAGATTTAACATGCTTATTCTTGGATTACAATCCCTGATTTTTGGGGTGGGTGGGTAGAGAGTGATGAAAATTGTATTTTAATCAGCATGAAAATAAGATTAGGCAGGTTTAGTCAGCATGCAAGGCATAGCCCAAACATTTTAATGGCCTAAGTTGCCATTCCTGCCCTAAACAAACCCTTAATGGTTTGTTTAACAGTCAGTGTAGCAGAAAAAGCAAAGTGGAAATAAATGGGATGTATGCCCAGGAATAAAATAATATAAAAGACTAAGATATGAACCAAGGGCACCCTGTTTCCCCATTTACCAACCACATGCTTCTGGGATGTGTTCAGATAGAACATGAGGGCAACAGCATTATCCTGATTTTGATAGTATGCTGCTTCCAGTTGTGATAGTAATATATATCCATTATATATATCCAAGCATTGGGGAAGAATGAGGCTGGAGCCCAGCAAAGATGTATGGAACAGGGCACAGGGAGTTTCTATTGTGGCTGTCTTTTTTAAAAGAATTGTTTTATTATTTTGTGAGCTGCCCAGGGTTGTGTTTCATAATATGAGCTGCTATATAAATCTTTTCAATAAATAAATAACCAACCAATCAACTAAGATATACTGATAAATGTTATCTTCTATAGATTTATCTAGTTACCCTTTAAAGCTGACCATGATGATAACTCTCACTTGCTGAGAAGTACTTCCTTTATCTGTCCCAAACATTCCACAATTCAACTCCATAGAATGAGTTTTCCCTATCTAAAATCTCTCATGCATACATTTACATGCCTGGGTCATGTTCTTCTCCCACAGCATTTTTCTATGTTAAACAGCCTCAGACCTTTCCTCCAAAGGAAGTTAACCCACCTGCTCTAATGTTTCTGTTGCTTTTTTCTGCATTTTGCTGTTCCTACAATATTCTGCCTGGTGCACAACTTATATCACAAGTACAAATCAAATTGATTAATGATAAAAATACACACAAAGAAAGGATATTGATTTTGTTTCTGTAACTTCAGTTTGCATGCTAATCAGGTATTATAGTGTTACTGATTCAATCCTTTCACTAAGAGAAGTTGAAGAAATATGTAGACCTGAATAAAACGGCATTTTTCATTTTTTCCCCACTACTGAGTGTCCTCTTACATTGATTTTTAGTTATTAGGTGATAGTTTTCATCCCTTGGGAAAGAATTCAGAGCTTCCTGAAGTTTGCTTGACTTCACTGAGATCAACATGTAGACACAGTTGACTGGATAAGTGTCATTGGGACCTAATCATTTAATATATATAATTTCTGCATATTGTTCCTGGTTTTAACTACTCAGATGATGGTTACAATGAAAAAAAAAGGGGGGCACTTAGAAAAAATCATTGACACAACAAAATATTGGATGAAAATGTCTTTGAAGATTTTTTTAAAAAACTAACACTTTGGGAAAAATATTTTACCTCCAAAATTTGGCAAAGGAGACAGTACAGATATTTAATATTGAAAAATAATATATTATTTTAAAATTAGATGATAAATAAATAAATGGAGAGCACCATAAGTCAGGTTAACTTGTAAGAATAGCTCCAGCTCTCTTGGGCAAGTACAGACCAGATCAATTTCTTGGGTGGGAGGCCACTAAAAATCCGATACAAGACCACTAATAAATTATATAAACAGACAGAGAGATGGATACACATACACAAACCCCTTTATTAGAGCAGGCAAGAGAAAGAGAAGTAGGATGGCTGATAAAAGAACCTGAGATGCCCTATATTAGGATCTTGAACAGTAACTATGAGTTGTTACACAGGCAGGATTTCAAGGTCAGGACCAAGGAGAGATCCAATAGTGTATTTTCATCCAGTCGTTCAACTGGTCCTGATTGATTGTTGTATGTTATTTCATAGTACTGGTTTTAATTTATTTTTATCTTATATTTTTGTATGGTCTCATATCCAATTCAAATAATAGTTCTGTAATTATGGTAAAGACAAATTACCCTACTACTGACTACTACCCTTTCTTTATAGAATGTAATTACACAGCTGAGTGCCCCAAATAGGCAATTTACTGAAGATCTGGAAGCTTGGTGGGGGATATTCCACAGGGTTTTCAGAATTACACTCTCTGAAATCCCTTCCTGTGATGCAGATGGCAGTGGCAGCTTCCTGGGATGTATATAATGAACATGAAGATCCAGCATGGATGGTCTCATCTGACAGGGAGCAGGGATCCCCTTTTTCTCAAAGCTGTTGCCACCAGTTTTGCAAGATGTTGTCTCTGATTCTGAGAAAAACTGACAGAAGTTTGTAATCAGCTTGCCTTTATATCTATTCAAGACCTTCACAAAACATTTGCATGAGAACAAGATGCTAGAACAAATGAACCCTGTGGCTCTTCCCCATGAAGGCTATTTGTAGTTATGCATACTTAGGTTGTCTCAGATCTCTTGCTACTTTCCTCTTGTGCATAGTTGATGCCATGCTGACTACATAAGCAGTGGCATTTCTCTTTGAAGACTGAAGTAGAGGAAAAGAATATTTTCTCCATAATGTCATTCTAAGGCTTTAACAAAGTTATCTAACTGCTGTTTTGTACATTGGGAAGAAAGGTGGATTGTTCATAACTTAGTGAGAAGCAGGAAATGAAATGTAAATGTATGGGGGGGGGGTCCCCTTGAAAGTAATTGCATGAACATGCTGTGCTTGTACCTTTCTCCCATGAAAAGGCCTACTGTGGCACACAATAGTTCTAAACACTATTTTTAATGTTTAAAAAAAATCAGAAAAGATAGTGCGCATTTCTGTTTCACTGTGGGTCTGCGCACTAAAATGGCAGTTGCAGCAGTGAAGAACAGGAATAAAATTTTATTTCTTTCCCAGGTTTAACCTGCCAAGAAATCTGGCTGTGTTTGGAGAATGTAGTACCTGTGGCCTGTGCAGCACAGTTTTCATACTCTTGAGGTTTAGGCCAACAGCTTCAAATGCAAACTTCATTTGACACTCCTTGCTGATACAGTGGCCTCTTCATTAAACAAGGTTTTATTTTTGGATAAAGGGCATTGTGCCATAGTGGGATATCTGTGTTTCAGATACCAGCTGCTTTAGAGGCACATTTCAAGAACCTGTAATTGTATTTTTAGTATGCCATAGAGAAATCTCTTTATCTACTGTGTAATTTCTTAAAACTATTTCAAAGTTAGAACTGACCTGCCTTGGCAGAGCATCCCTTAAGTACTACTACAAAGAGACCATTTGGTGACCAAGGCAAAGGACAAAAGAGCAGCGTGGGATTGTTTGCATCCCAAGGGCTGCATTCACAGTGACAAAGAACCACAGTTTTGGGATTTCAACAAACTCATAAGAGTGACTGATATGAGCACTCACCTCAGAGAAAGGTGGTAAGGTTCTGGGAGCAGAAAATAACAGACTATTATATATAGTACAGGAGCAGAAACAGCTATCCTCCAAAAGAGAATAATAGAGAAACTGAAGAATCAAATTAATATGCTCCTGATAAAATTAGTAGTTTTATCAAGACTATCTAAAAATAGTCTTGATAAAACTAATACTCCATTAGGTAGCTCAGACCAGGGAGGTAGTCTGGTTGTTTAATTGGGATGCAGGTTATTTGCTGTTAATCCAGCTGAAGTTTACCTTTCAATAGAAGAGAATATCTGTAGCTCATGGTTGAACTTTGGAGTCCTTGGTGCTCTCTGAGCTGGATTGTTTTGTTGCAAATGTTTCATTACCCAACTAGGTGACATCATCAGTGCATGTGGGTGTGGGATTTGCTCTCTGTTTATATACGGTAGCTTGCCCTGCCATGTTGGTGGTGGGGTGGTCTGTCCATGTGTTGTGAAATTAAGGAGTTTTCAGGCACTTTTTGATAAGTTCCATTTTGTTGGAAGATGTTGTATAGGCAGTCTGTTTCCTTTTTCTGGTGTTCTGGGTTGCTGCAGTGCATTTGTACTCATCTGAGTAATGTTCTTACACAGCTCCTCTCATGGGAGGTTGGGTTGTTACTTTGGTAATGGAGCACTTGGTTAGTGTGGGTTGTTTTTCGATAGACTTGCATTTCTAATTTGCTGTTGTTTTCTCTGTTGATGAGGATATCCAGGAAGGGTAGTGTGTTGTTGTTTTCCTCTTCCCTTGTGAATTTTATTCCTTTGAAGATGTTGATTGTTTTATGTGTCTTCTCTAGTTGTTCCGTTTTTATTATCACGAAGGTGTCATCTACATACTGGGGGTGCTGTAGTTTCTAGATGCTGCATTACAGTCTCCGCTATGAGTCCTAAGAGTGGGATCCCATGGGTGTGTTCCTCTGATTTGTTGGTATATGTGTCCATCAAACTGAAAGTAGGTGGTGAGGCAGAGGTCGGTGAGGTCCGTGATTCTGGGTATTTCGATCTTAGTGTATTTTGTTATGTCAGGTGTGTTCTGTAGTACTTCTGCCATGGATTATTTTGCTAGTTCTGGGTCTATGGATGTGAAGAGTGCTGTGACATCGAATGAAACCATAATTTACTCTTCTTGTATTTTTAGGTCTCTGATTTTCTGAAGGCAGTGTAATGGGGAGTTGATAGAGTATTTGCTTCCCTCTGTGAGATGTCCAAGATTCCTTTTATGTTCTGTAAAAAGCTTACCTTTCTAGGTAGGTGGCTCCCTTAGTTAGCCAGTGGCATTTTGTAATAATGGGACTAGGGTGGTAGTTTTAGCAGGTGGTAAGGATTCTTACTTAGGAACATTTCGCAACAAAAAGAAATAATGAATACAATGAGCTAAATCAGATTTCCCCACCCTGGCGACCTCCAGATGCGTTGGATTTCAGCTCCCATAACTCTTACTATGACTGGTGATTGTGCCTAAATCTGAACTCCAGAATATCTGGGAAGGCTACATTCAGAGTTCTGGGCATGAGCCTGTTACTCTATATTAGTTTGCAAGTATCAGTAATGTGGATATCCAATACTTTTTGCTAAATACTTTTACAGGAGACAAACATTCTGACATACCTGAATATGTAAGGTGGAATTAATCTTTATCTTCTCAGCTCTTGGTAGATTTTTAATTTTTTTGACTGATTATGGATATGCCAGTGAATTAAATGTTCATCTCTCGTATAATAATTTCTCAAAAGGAAGAAAAAGTGTTTACTGCAGCTCCTATGTAGGTTAAGGACCTGACACCTAATCTGTTCAAATACTGGCTACTGATCTTCTTTTCTTATCCTTCCCTGGTTAGTTCCAAAGTGTGGGTTGGCTCCCTTGTCTAAGCACACATCCCTAGCTAACATCAGGGAATGAATTAGTACAAAAACACTACACTGATCTTACAGTGATCTTGTTATTGCTGTTCTTATTCCTTCTTCTTAAAAATTTGGTCTCTCTTTTTTTTTCCTTAAATAGAGGAACTGATCCTAATGGTTAGAAAGAATGGCTATGAATGCACATGCTACAAATTGGAGTGGAAATAAGAATGACAATATGTAACAATGGAGTGTCAGGGGAGCATTTATGGGGAGAAATGATAGCCGTAGGACCATAAGAAAATTGAGATTTTTTTTTCTCATTACAATTTTACTTTGTCACCATGAAGTGACATTCTGAGGAACATTCTGGGCTCTTTGACATTGACCTAAGTATCCAGCCAGTGAGTTTTATCATCTCACTAAACTCTCTGCCTATCAAAGCTTTTGGGGGCATTAAGTATTGTATCTTCAAAGTGCATCTGGATAAATTAACTTTTTTTAGAAGAGGTAAGAAAGGTGTTTGATGTGCAATCCAGTATTTTATAAGTTTGCACTAGAAAGTCATCTAATTCTGACTGCAGTATCTGGCTGACAGAATCCTGCTCTTATTTAATGAGATCTGTTTCTTGACGCACTCAAAGGAATCTGATTCATACTTTGGTATCGTATTTATTAAGGAGTTGAATATTTCGGGAATCTTTTGAAAACAGCTTGTTGTTTCACAAGAAAGATACTTACTCTATTGATTCTTAGCCCACAATATATTAATGAATAATAAAGAACTGAGGTTAGTAATAAAAGTCCAGTCCTAGGACGGATGCATCTTTGATAGGCCTGATAAATATGATGAAACCAAATGGTTCTGCTACAGCTGAGCATCTTTGCTGGGACTCTTGTTGGCTGGCAGGATTGGGCTGTTAGTCATGTGAATTCACTTCCCAGTGCTACGGATACTCGTTGCATTTTTTCCCTTAAAAATTCTTTCATACGCAGCCACTGTATATGGGATATGTTCCCCTATGAAGCAATCGTATGGTGGCACATTCATTACACTTGACATGCAAATTCAATATTCATGAGTAATGCCACCATTTAGTTATAATTTCCTACTTAAGCAGCCATCTGACAGGAATAAATATGCCACTTGCATGGGAAATGCCCGAGCAATGTTGCTCAGACTTGGCAGCATGTGATTTCATCTTTCCAGCACCATATAAGGAAGTCAGTGCCATTCTAGAGTCAATTTGGGTCACTGGAGAACCATTGGTCTCCGAATTTCAAATATGACAAATGAACTGTACATATTGCTTCGCTGCAAACTGGTTTCTCAGAGAAAGGTCAGATCAAGATAACTCAGGCATAGTTATGAATGCTGAAATGCTTAATTAAGCTTTAATTATTGACTTTAGAAGGGTCTAACAGTCAAACCATCAACCTCCAAAATATAGCCGCAGTTTTCTTAAGGCAAGTTTTAAGGGTTGAAAAGCTATTCCGTCTTTGAACCATAGACGCAGGGAGTTTGCTAAGAACTTTGGGCCTTGTCTAGTTTAGACAGGAAACAGGCCTTCTCCTTCAGTAGTGCCAGTAATGCAGTATAGGATATATACTCATCTGGGACATTTGGTTCATGGTGAAAGAAATCCAGAAAAATATAGAACCATCAGGCCCTGGCCAAAATTTAGCCAATTGATGACAAATTTCAGGAGCATGGGCTCACCCACCCATTTTTAAATCCAAATAACCATATGGAGGTGAAATAACCTGGGAGATATAAGTAAATAAAATAGAGTGATGATGAAGGGAAGGCTAGTCATAAGCCCATCTTACCTGAGGAAATAGTCTCTTATTTCTATTAACTCGACCTTGACCATGAAACACCTTTTAGACCCTCTTCACCTGGACTAGCCTGCCCACATTTTGAGATTATCATCAGAGGCCCTTCACACTGACAAGCTGCCAAAGGATGTTAGATGGTCCATTCAAAAGGAGCACAGTTTGTTAATAGTTCTTCAACTCTGAAATTAGCTTCCATTGCCTATTGTTCAGGCTCTTGGAATAGGGATGCCATAACTGTGTTTCAAAAATCCAGATGTCCACTAGATGGCAGTAAAAGATACAGAAAATGCTAGTGCTTTATTGCCATCTACTGGTCATTTGGTTTTTTGCATCCCAGATATAGCAGTCCTATCTTGAACCTTTGAAATTCCCTCTGTTTTTGTGGGCTTTCCATTAAATTGTATGAGTAGATAAGCTCTTTTTCTAACAGCAGCAGACTGAATGTTGGTTGTTTATGTTTTGATTGCATTTTAATGTTTTACTGTTTCTTTTGTTATGGTGCCTTCAAGCAGCTCAGAGACAAGAGTCCTTGTTTGTCAAGGTCATTCCATGGTTTGCAATACCACTTCTCTGGTTGTTGCTTTAATTTTCTAGCCAGAATTACTTTGTGAACTAATCATTAAAGATTGTGCTGCAGTCAATAAAACCACCACTTTCATCACTTCAAGTTACAGTGTGCAGGATTTTAGAATAATTTAATCTCTACAACTGTTAGGAAGACATTGACTAATGCTCTCAAGATTGAGAATGTAAAATAATTAAATATCTAATTTTTACTTGTGCATCACTCCTATAAATTTTGATACTATGCAACAGCCTCCAGAACTGTTTTAGAAAATACATTGTCCCACATTATTTTAGAGCAGAGGAGTGGAATTTGTCATATTCAAATGCTGCTGAACAACAGGATGGCCAGTGGAAAGGATGTTGAAAGTCACCATTCAGTGACAAGTTGAGAACCAAAACCTGGTGGTTTGGGGGCGGGGGAATTTGAAGCAATGGTGGGATTTATTTAATTTACTTAAGCTACTGGCATCTAAAATATTGATTTCACTGCAGAAGAGCATTCTGAAAACAGTTTCATTTTCATTTTAGGGCTAACACTCTTGTCTTCTGATTACAGGCAATGAAAGCTTAGAAGAAAACTATGTCCAAGACAGTAAAATGGGATTTGTTATCAATGCAATCTATGCTATGGCCCATGGCTTACAAAATATGCATCATGCCCTTTGCCCAGGACATGTTGGACTGTGTGATGCTATGAAGCCAATTGATGGAAGCAAACTTTTGGAGTTTCTCCTAAATTCGTCATTCATTGGAGTATCAGGAGAAGAAGTGAGGATTGATGAAAATGGAGATGCTCCTGGAAGGTGAGACACTATGTGATAATCATCACTGTTTATACACCTTAAGTCCAAACATAAAAGTTTATATTCCTACTACTGTATATTATTCATATAGTGTGCCAACCAGCCACATAAGAACATTCCATGAAGATAATTAGAATTAGTAAAGAAAATCTGACACAAGCATGCTATGTGGACAATAAGGGTTTATTCTCTGCTTGTCTCATGACTAGTACAAGATGGCCTTATAAGGCCCTGACCTGTTCTTTGAGAAAAGAAATAGGGTAGTGGAGATATACTAGTTCACCAATATCAGTTATGTGCAGAAGTGGATTGGCCTGGTTGTGTGTGGCAAAGCAATTTGATTCATTCATTCATTCATTCATTCATTCATTCATTCATTCATTTCTTTCGAACTTATAAAAACAAACCATATGCAGCGTTCAAATTAAAGGGGGTGGGGGAAACTCACAAAGAAGATAGCAGAGTTATCTTCTTTTACCCCTGTTCCCCAAATCTGAGTTTACTATAAAATAGCAAAAGGAGCCTACAGTTATCTTTTACATATTATTAATAAAATCCCAGATGATAAATGGAACTAGTGCATACAGTATTACTTTCTTTTGAAAGCATGAATAAAAAGATCTGATTTAAGTTGGTGACTAAACCTGGTAAAACTATCATCTAATAAACATATTTTTGTCCCTGATAACAGCCTGCTTTCACTTCAGGGAACTTTCAGAGAAAGTCTTCTGAAGATGTTATCACCTACTAGATTCATACAGGAGTAAATCAGTTTTTTAGGTATCCGGGTCCCCAATCTATAAAGAAAAGTCAGTGCTTTGTATTTTGGCCTGGAAGAAATAACCTCAGCCAGCAGCTATTATTGTTGAGATTTCTAGACATTTGAGATGTTTATATCCCCACTGAACCTGCTTGCTGCCCCATCACTAATACTGAACCCAAATTAAGTTGGCGGGCCAGTTTACTTCTGTCCATGGAATGATTGGGGCACTCTCTTGCCTCTTCTCTCAGATAGGGAAAATTTGTATATTTGGGTCTGTCCCATTTTCCACAGTGAAAACAAGGTAGGATACAAAGAGTTTTAGGGGGGGAAAAAATAAGCCTTTTTCCAAATTCATTTTAAAGGAATGCTTTGAATTATTTAATTACATACAATGAAAAGTTGAGACTCAGTTGATGATATATAGGTTGAAAGTATTGTGGGCCTAATGGCTTTCAGTGCATACATTTTGTTTAAATACTCCTGGTTTAAAAAAAGAAAACTCAAAAAGGAGGGGATGGGATGAGTTGTAATGCTTTCTATACTGCACTTTCCTTGAAATAACAGGTCCACAGGCTAAAGTTCTTTCTTGATCCAGCATTGTCACTTATAGGAATCCTAGATGGTCTCAATGACCTTTGATATCTTTTACCACTTTTGGCTGATTCCCCAGTTGCAGCCATATGCAGATGGGAAGGATCACTGCTGTGTGCTGTATGCCAGACTGTTGTTAAAGATGACCCTGAATATTCATTTAATGAAGAATTTAGTTGCCGGAATCTTCACTAGTTGAGTTGTTCACCTTTCACTAATTCGGAAATAATGAGATTGGATGCGTGTTTGCTTCTTGCCTCCATTTAGGGGTGCTTGCTTTGACCCTGAAATAGCCTGTAGCCCAGATCCCTACAGGAATGCACCCTCTTCTACTTGTCTGCTCTTAGCTTAACAACTTCTGTCTAGATTCTTCTCTGAGTATCCATTAATATCATGCATTACTCCAGAATGCCCTCCCTAAAGATAATTTTATTAGTGGAAGGTTCAGAACTTCTGATTTGCTCCATCATTTTGTACCATTTTCATGTTTTTACTCTGCCTTTTATTCTGCCTAATTATTATACTCCATGTTTTTGTTATCTGCTCTTTTCACTATCTAGTGTTCAGTGTGAGTGAATACTTCTAGTCCCACTTTGGTATACTTTACAATTAAGAAATATTTCAAACATACACTCTTTGTGCAGAAGATCTGCAGGTAGAATCAAAAACTTCATTCATGGGTGTCATTTTTTTTCTTGAAGGAGAAGGATGAGGCATGGGTGAAGCTCTGTCAATTCTGCTGTTGTTTTTGCAGGAATGTCTGCAGAATTAATTGTCCTGGATTACAAGTGGAGCATCCATTTTGTTGAGGTGGATCAATATTAGACTACTGAACTAGGGAGTCTGCAGTACTCTGCCTAGTACATCAGGACTAGCATACTAAGATTTGAACTTTTCACTGCATTTTTTAATTTGGGGTGTGTGTGTGTATGTGTGTGTGTTGTGTTATTAAAGGTTCTTGATAAAAATATGTACACCTGCTTATTAAATAAAGCATTTGAGAGGCCACATACAGAATTTGGAGTAGTTGCATAAATACAGTGGCTTGGCAGTATTAGAAAGTAACTCTAGTTGCATTAATCCTGGAGGAAAAATGTTTGATACTATCAGCAGTATTCAGAACATCAACCAGGGCATCCTTCTAGGCCATCTATGGGTTCTGGGAGTTTGGGGCACCATTTTATGTTTCCACTTTTACCTAAGTGAGTGGTTCCAGTCAACCCTCAGGGAGGTGGGTAAGCACTCAAGTCCTTGGGAACTCCAGTGTGCAGTTCCTCTGGCTTCAGTCCTTTCCCAAATGTCATTAAACATTTATGTGAAACTGGTGGAGAAGGTTATCTGTTGGCTTGGGATAAGGTATAATCAATATGTTGATGATTCCCAGTTGTACACCACCTCCCGGATTGAGCAAGAGAGGCTGAAAAATTCCTGAACTACTGTCTGGAGGTTGTGAATATCTGGATGGGGTGAAACAAATTCGGGCTCAGTCCTACCATGATAGAGTTGCTGTGTGTCAATAAACATCTGGACAATCCAATATAATTAATTCTGATAGGGTCTCTCAGAGGAGTTGCACTCCCCCAGAAACAGGTGGTTTGTGATTTGGGAGTTATCCTGAACTTGCAGGATAACTCTTGCTCAAGCATCAAGTAGAAGTTGTGGTCAGGAGGACTTTTGCCCAGCATTGACTGGTGTACCAGTTACAAACTTACCAGGGTCATGATACTCTAGTGACAATAACTAAGGCCTTGACCATCACTCCTTTAGACTATTGCATTGTACTCTATGTGCAGCTGCCTTTGGAGATGACCTGGAAGCTGCAGCTGGTACAAAATCTGATGGTGAAATTACTGCCAGGACAATCTAGTCAATCTAGAATAACACCAATTTTGAAGTGGCTATATAGGTTAACAGTAAGGTTCTGGGCCCAATTTAACATGCTGATTATGATCTTTAAAACCCTGTATGGCACAGCACTAGGTTATATCAGAATAAAATCTGTCCATCAACTCCAGTCATCTATGGAGGGCCTGCTGTGGATCACATCCTTGTTAGGTGCATACGGTATGGACCAGATTGCAGGCGTTCTCAGTGGTGGCCTGATCCTTTGGGCCATCCTTCACTGGGTGGTATGGGTGGCCCCAACCCTTCATATATAGAGTCATATACAGTATATGAGATGGGCAGCTATATAAATTAGATAGATAGATAGATAGATAGATAGATAGATAGATAGATAGATAGATAGATAGATAGATAGATAGATAGACAGACAGACAGACAGACAGACAGACAGACCATAAGCAAGTGAAATCCATACTATTGCAAGCACTTTTAGCTTTTAAATGATTTGGCACCTTAATAAATGATTATGTGATGCTTTCTTTAAGCATGATGTTTTTTATATTATTTATTTTGTTCTTTCCCATCCAGGGTCTGATTGGATACAGTAGTTATAAATGTAAATAAATGAATAATCAAGACTGCTGATTTTTCCAATCCCTCCATTCAGTCTCTTTCACATCTTTCTCTGAAACGGTACCTTATGGTAATGAGTTCCTTCAGAACAGATAGGGATATGGCACAGAGGAATCCATTAAATATGAGAAATCAGCAAAAATCAGTTGTCTTGGATGTGAACAGAAATATGTGCAGCTAAGAACTATGCAACCTATTAAATCTGTCCCTGAACAAGATATCAAAGTATTAGGAGTACAGTATATGAATCATCTGTGATCTGATCTGAATTATTGATTTTATGAGTTGTGTGAATTTGATTCAAATATTGATTTGCTTCCACAAATTAAGTTGATTTGCTATGTGGAAGAGAATCAGCAGACTGAACTGATCCAATTCAAATGCTTGATTCAGTTCAAAATCACTTGAGTTGGGATGCAGTGATTTAATTTGATGCATTAAATTGAATTTGGAAAAAATCAATTTGAGGGATAATTCAATCAAATCATCTTTGAATTAAAAAATCTCTGAATCGGATCTTCACACAGCTCTGCAAAATGTTGGTTGTCATTAATAATCCACTGGAGTCTGATGAGAATGAGAGGTGTAATGCTCAGGTGTGCAAACTACTGGAAACTTGGAGTGGCTACTACATGGAACAGATCCAGAGGGGCACTTTGCTCATGAGGGCAGCATATCATTAAATGATTTTCATGGCCCTAAAGGTAAAGTCTCCTTGAGCAATGCATAAAAAAATAAATAGCAGCAGCTGGTACACAACAGAAAGGAACGACAATCAACTTACTGACGAGTATCAAAATATTTTCGAGGACTATTCCGATGATTAAACTTTTGTTTACATTTTGGCACATGTTTGTCCTGGTGCCTTTGGGAGGAGGAGTTGTTGCGGTGGGACTTGTTTTCTCTCTCTTTGCCTTCAGGGTACCATTTCTCACAATCAGTAGCAGAAGAATATATACTATAATTATTGTAGTTGGAAAAATTGAGTTTATATTTATAATTGCTTTGTAAATGTATTAAACAATAGTTTCTTTGCCAAGGGCACTGTTGTGCTTTCCAGAATTAGTTTGACAGAATTTTACTTGCTCTCCCTCAATACTGTTGGAGGCTCAGCTACCTGCCTGGCTTTTCTTAGTCCCACTTTATCATGGTGTAAAAGAAAAAAAAAACCCACTCCTTACTCTATATCCTTTAAGCTGATAGACAAAGCAGCTGCCCAGAAGAAAGCATGACTTTTGCAGAAAACATGCCTCACACTTAAGACTACAGGTAGTCCTCACTTAGCAACCACAATTGGGACTGGCAACTCAGTCACTAAGTGCTGCAGTTGCTAAGCAGAAAATCATGTGACAGTGATGGGCTTACGACCTCACTTCCCCTTCAATTGTTAAGTGAAGCAGTGTGGTTGCTAAGCAAAACATCATGTGACCGTGTCTTATGATTTTAATTCCACCTTCTCCATTAACTATGCTTTTTGCAAAGTGTGCAAATGGTGATCATGTGACCGCAGGATGCTGTGATGACCATAAATGTGATGATTGGTTGCAAAGTGGGTTTTTTTCACTGTCGTAACTTTGAACAGCTGCTGCATGAGGCAGTTGGTAAGTGAGGACTACCTGTACTGGATCTGGACTGCTACAATCCAGATGACCAGTAGATGGCAGCAAAGAAGTAGGCTTTTTCTTATCTCTTTGCTGCCATCTAGAGTGCTGCAGCCCAAATCTGTCCCTCTACTCTCACAATTTTTTTTCTTTTCCAAAAAAATAGAAAATAAAAATCACAGCTTCTGGTTGCAGTTTTCTCCTCATTCTGAATTTCAATCAAAACACTTCTCGGTCTGCCACCCACAACATATTTTTTTCCATCTCCATCTCTCAACTGCCTGCTTGTCTGTCTAGACTTGCTGGTGATTCCTCCTCCTTCTTTCTACTCTGCTCCATTAGCTTCAACGTCTTGTCACTCCTTCCTTTTGCATGGGTCTTGTTCCCTCTGATAAGCAACAGAAGAGCATGTTAGCTCCGAAAGCCTTTTGTGAGGCAGCGCTGTGAGCAGGGAATGCTTTCTGACAGCCTACAGAAGCAGGAGGGTGACTAGGTTGCTCTTGTGTAAGCACATCCTGGGCAGTGGGAGCCAAGAGACAGGAGGGCAGTTTGGCCCAGGCCTCAAGCTCATGCCCCAGTTATGGGTGCTCTTTAGATATTTGTTTGTTTGTTTTTATTTTTATTTATTTAGCCCCATTATTCTCAGTGTGCACTGTAAGAAATCTACTTAAGTCATGGAGAATATTGTTTAGACTTTCATCAGTTTAACAAAGACAGGTTGGGGGCATTCAAGTTGGATGGATCAGCTTTCTGTTTCTGGAAGGTGGGACATTTGTAGATTAAAACATAGAATGGGCTTCTCCTACATGTCAGTGGCAAAAAGGAGTAACATCTGCTCCACTCATATGGAAACTAAGCAGACAGATGCAGATGAAGAGATTAAAGGATCAATGGACTAGCAAAGTTTTAGCTGTGGGAGTAAATGTGCTTCCTCACTCCAAATCCATTTTGAACTGTACTGCCAAGTCTTTTACTCATTTCTTGTATTACAGTCAGCAGCTTGAAAATAGGAATATCTAGATGATGATGACGATGATGATGAAGAAGAAGAAGAATCATCCATGGCTTGTTTGTAAACCATCAAGGTTCCTTGGATCAGCCATAATATGAAGGCCCTTTTAAATGCAGCTTTCTTGCCAATATTATCTCATATTATAATCATTTAATTTTCGTATAAATTAGATGTACAGTTCTAAACTACCTTTCCTAGGAAAGTCAATATAATTTGACCTAGTTAGGATGAAGCAGGAGCTCCTTGCCAAAAACAAAGTTCACAGTCTATCCCTCAGGAGTCCCACAGATTAATAGACAACTAATAGAGTCACTTCCTTGTGCGATGGATGGCTATACAAATATAATCAATCAATCAACTGCTTGGACAAGACCAATGCAAACAGAGTTGGGAAAGAGACCCTGGGACAGCAACTAGCACTTTGGGACTGAAGGTTCTAAAGCTGGAGCTCTCAGAGTCCCAACTCAGTTGGAAGCAGAAGCTGGGTTTGTTTAGTTTTGTTGGAGTGCCATGTGAAAATCTAGACATTACATTTGTAAACCAGAGTTATAGTCTATGATCTGCAAATTAGCTGAGTATGGTTTGTTCAATAGATCATAGTTAAAAAAACCCATAATCAATTAGTAGAAGTTGGTCTTTGCAGAATTCTTATTCATGAGGAGGCCCTTATTCATCAATACATCTACATTTTTGTACTGAAATGCACTATTTGATGTCAGCGCTGTCTACGAATATGGAAAGGCTCAACTTCCTTTTCAGAATCAGAGGATCTCAAGGGAGCAAGGGTCCCTTAAGGGATCAAAATCCCCAAGGTTTTCAAAAGCAAGGGGCTACTTTGAAGAGGAGTCCCCAACAAGGATTTCACTGTGGAGTCCTTGGTGCTCTCCCGACTTGCTTGTTTCCTTGCAGATGTTTCATTACCTGACCAGGTGACATCATCAGTGCGAGTGTGGGGTTTGCTCTTTGTTTATATACAGTAGCTTGCCTTGCCAGTGGGGGTGGGGGGGTGGTTTTCTCCTTGGTAGTTCCTTGCTTAGGGTGTTGTTTTCTGCTTGATTGTTTGTCTGGTGTTAATCTCTGCTTATCTGGATATAGGCTGCTGGAGAGGATGTGTCTGGTCTTTTTGTTTTCTTCTTAGCTTTCTTATTGTCCCTTTTGGATAGTGTGTAAATGTGGTTTATTTCTATGTGTTTATTGATGGCTGATATGTCTGAGTGCCAAGCTTCCAGGAATTTCCTAGTGTTTTTGGATTTGGCTTGGTCTAGGATGCTAATAATTTCCCAACTAAAACTGTGGTGGAGTCTGTCCATGTATTGTGAGATTAAGGAGTTTTCATCGTGTCTTCTGACTGCTAGCTGGTGTTCATGGATGTGCTCTGCTAGTCTTCTGCCTGTTTGTCCTACAGAGTGGCTGTTCCAGTCCTTACACTGTATGTGTAGATGACTCCTGACCTCTAATCTGCTGTTGTTTCCTCTGCTGATGAGGATATCCAGGAAGGGTAGTGTGTTGTTGTTTTCCTCTTCCCTTGTGAATTTTATTCCTTTGAAGATGTTGATTGTTTTATGTGTCTTCTCTAGTTGTTCCGTTTTTATTATCACGAAGGTGTCATCTACATACTGGGGGTGCTGTAGTTTCTAGATGCTGCATTACAGTCTCCGCTATGAGTCCTAAGAGTGGGATCCCATGGGTGTGTTCCTCTGATTTGTTGGTATATGTGTCCATCAAACTGAAAGTAGGTGGTGAGGCAGAGGTTGGTGAGGTCCGTGATTCTGGGTATTTCGATCTTAGTGTATTTTGTTATGTCAGGTGTGTTCTGTAGTACTTCTGCCATGGATTATTTTGCTAGTTCTGGGTCTATGGATGTGAAGAGTGCTGTGACATTGAATGAAACCATAATTACATCCATCTATTTTTAGATCTTTGATTTTCTGGAGTCACCATAGTGCGGAGTTGATAGAATACTTGCTCCCCTCTGTGAGATGTCCAAGCTTTTTTTTTTTGTTCATGTTTGTCTTACTTAAATGAGTATCATTGCAAATTGGGTATTTTTTACAAGTACACAGCAACTTATACTGCTATCTTACTGACATCTCTAAACAGGTCATTAATCAAGTGTATAGTATTTTTATTTCCCTAGTTACAAAATGTATTTTGAACATTTACCACTGACATTAACTGATTAGTACAATATTAAGCACACTTCTGAATTTGAGCTATAAGCTATTGAACAAACTTTAGGGAGAAAAATCTGAATTGGAACCTTAAAAATTATAGTTCATTGCTATTTAAATATCCATTTAACCATGAGTGATAGAGGTTTTGCCTCACTATTATTTTCTTGCTTATGAAAATCAATTTGTCTGTATAATTTATACAAGTTACCCAGAAGACAACATGTACTTACTTTGCATTTTTTACTCTTTTTAATACATCACCATGTTTTATTTATTCACATCTCCAGATTGTTAATTATTTCTCATAAAGCATTTTTTCACTTGCTTTTCACTTGGCATTTTATAACAAGAAATCTTTGATTGCCTTGAGTGGAGTGAATTAGATCTGGCAGAGAAGGCATATTGCAGATACCATCTGCTAGGGACTTACATTTGGTGGGACCCAGGAGGCGGGCCTTCTCTGCCATGGCACTCACCTTATGGAACATTCTTCCCCCTGAAGTCAGGTTAGCTGCATCCCTGTTAATATTCTGGAAGTCCCTCAAGACCTGGTTATGTCACCAGGCTTGAGGGTCCCAGGAAACCAGAGACATTCTATGATGGCTCCATTATTGTGGTTGATATATTTACTCTCTCCATGCCTTGTGCTTTGTATATTTTTAATTTTTATAATATTTTAATTTTTATAATGATTTTTATATTTTTATAATGATAGTTTTTATATATTGTTGTTTTATTTAATTGTTGTATGCTGCCCAGAGTCACTCCCTGTGAGGTGGGTGGCTGTATAAATTTGATCAATCAATCAATCAATAAAAATTAGCACATTTCTCAGTATGCATTCCCAATAATTCCACACAAGTTAAATGTGCTCTCAAAATCCAGAAGACTATCTCTGATATTGAATAGAATTCTCACTTCAGCACTGATAACAGGGATAAATCATTACATACAAGCCCACAATTATTATGTGTAAGCCCTACCAGGTAAATATGACCAGGAATCAATTCCACAGGAAGGCTAAAACTACTTTTATTGAAATTGGTTATAATAAAGAACCTTGCAAGGCTAATTGTGCTGTACCTCCATCCCTTCTTATACACATGTGAATTAGGAGGTATCTGAATCTCTTCTGCATATTTTCTGCTTGTTGTGGACTTAAGATATGTTTTTCTTGATCACTTTGGTAACGATCTCACAGATATCAGTCAAGGTCATCTTCCTTACTCTCTACATCATGTTTTCAATATAATAATAAAGCAATAGTCAACTGTCCCAGGAAATGTAGAAGTTCACATTTATATCCTATTGCAATCATAAGACTCTTGGCAGCTCACAAAAATAAGAGTAATAGTACATAAGAACATAAATACAGAGTAATAGTACATAAGAACATAAATACAGTTTAAACCTCCGAACAATACATAGCATCAGGCCTCAACAGCTCTCTAGAAAAACTCTATCTTCAACTTTTTGCAGAGAGCAGATGACATTGGAGACCAATGAACCTCCAATGGGAGGCCATTCTAGAGGGCCTGTCCAATCACCAAAAAACAAGCCCTCCAGGCTGATCTCCGGAAAATGGGGAACAACCAGCTGCTTCTCCTGGCATGATTAAAGTGGCCAAGCTAACTCTAGTGATCCCCTGGGCCACTCCATTTTGTATCAACTGAAGCTTCTGGGTGGTCTTTAAAGGCAGCCCCACCTAGAATTCATCGCAGTTATCTAATTAGTTGGTGATGAGGGCATGAGCCACAGTAGTCAGGACATCCCATCTCAAGGCCACAAAGCTGGGCAAAGACACCTCCCCCCACATCACAGTCTCCACCTGCTGATTCTTCAGGAGCTGCAATTCCAGGAGGATCCCCCAGTCACAGACCTGCTCCTTCAGAAGATGTAAAAGAACCCTGATGTACAGTAGCTCAGTCTTGCTAGGATTCAATTTAAACCTATTCTCTCCCATCCAGACCCACACAGCTCTCAGGCATTGGGACAAAACTTGGACGGCATCTCCACCCCAGGGCCATGATGTACAGTTGGGTGTCATAAGCGTATTGATAGCACCAGACCCTGAAACACTGGATGATCTCCCTCAATGGCTTCATGTAGATGAGTTTTCTTTTATGCCCGGTCTGGCCCAGCCCAAGGACTTCATTTCCCTAAATTGACTATAGTAGACTGAAGGGACATGGTGGCCAGAACATTTTTCTCTAAGTTCGGCATTTGCCTGAAAAGAAGGATGGATGGATGTTACCTAGTTGGGTAATAAAATGCCTGCAAGCAAACAACCAAGCTCAGAGAACACCAAGAACTCCACAGTTCAACCCTGAGCTACATAAATTCTCTTCTATTGGAAGAATGGATGAAGTTAAATTGTGTATTGGCAGGAAAGGGCTTACTTTATTTTGTCGGAAGGGGGGAGAAGAGAAGGAGTTGTTAATGCTTTGGGCAGTTTTTTTAATTAGACATTTTTCTTTCTGTTCTCTAGATATGACATCATGAACCTGCAACATATAGAATCTAACCATTATGATTATGTCCACATTGGGACCTGGCACGAAGGAGTCTTGAATATTGATGATAACCGAATTCAAATGAACAAAACTGAAATGGTCCGGTCTGTGTGTAGTGATCCCTGTTTGAAAGGTCAGATCAAGGTAACTGCTCCTATGGAGGTTGAAGATTGGATGACATGAATACTTAACCTCTATTAATCTGTGTACAATTGTGTTAGATTAAGGAAAAATTGTTAATCATAGCAATAAACGAATTCTTATTATGCTTAGAATAAAATGTACAAAATAATCACATCTGTATTGCAAATTTCCTCTACCAGGAATCACACAGTCCACCTTTTGGGGGAGACATTGGTAGTGAATTATGACTTGATATCTCACGTTCAGTGGCTATTCAGGACACCTCCAGGTGGGATTTAGGAATACTGAGTTAGATAGATGAATGATCTGGCTCCAGTTAAAGCAGCTTACAAGACAGATAGAACAGAGTAAGAAAAGAAAGTAGAAATTGTTACTTTTTTTCACTTGTTAAATTGAAGTTATTCTACTTGAAAGGCTGAGAACAGATGGATTTTAGTTTAAAACTAGGGTGCCAATTGATTTTTTTTAAGTGGCTCTCAGATCTAAATTTTATATGCTTCACTGATGAGGAAGAGACAGCATAGAGCATGGATGGACAGCAGGAAGGTAGAATGTAGAGTTTAGCAGGCCTTGAGCAAAAAATAGGGAATTATGTTTGGTTGGCAATGGGTTAACAGATTATTTGGACTACAAGTGGAAATATTCATTACACAAACAACAGTACTTTGATACCATAGAATGTTAAAAGAATGGCATAACAATATTTAGAATGTTTCAGGAATTTTTTAAATTAAAGTTTTAATCTGTAAAGTAACTAAAATTATTTCTAAGGTACCTCATGGTTTTCTTTGTCCCATCCTTCCTGGAGCTCCTTTTACCAGTTTGCTGAGAGCTGCATAAGAGGTGACTGAGTTAAGATCTTAATTCTGGATTCTAGTTTTCTGTGTACACATTCCACCTATTCTAAATGAAAAGGATGTGATGATACTACTTTAAGAAAAAAGTATGCAATTAATTTAAGGAGTGTGTCAGAACAGAAGCAAAATGTAGATGTTTTACTTGACCCAACCAGGTTTGGACTTTATAACCAAATGCCTGGAAAGAAATCTGTAGTTTGGAAGACAGAAGAATGGTTTGGAGAGTCCTCCCACCCCCATTGTAATAGCTGTGTATCCATTTGAAGCATCCTTCAAATTTATGAGGTTTAAAAGCATTTTTTTCCAATAAAAATAATAGTTCAGAGATGCCCATTTGAAAGGAAAATGTGATTTAGAACATACATTTGTGCCTTCGTAGCACTGCCAGGAATGCCTTAAATCAGCTGCATCTTTTTCTGGGCTCCTGCCTCGGCCCTCCATGGCTGACACTTGATCCTGGGAAAAGACACATTGGTTTTAGGTATTCCCAGGTGCTCTCACATTTTGCCCTTCAAATCCAGAATATCACACAGCCCTGAAAAATAATAAACATTTTATTCCAGGAGTCTTGTTTGCAGGACAATTTTTGTTGAGGAAAATAATAATGATAAATGTGGAATCTCCATTGTGTTTTATTCCAGATTTTGTAGTATATATGGCCTCATTTTTCTTCTTACTAGATTTCCTAACCCCTACCTTAAGAAATGCAGTATATCATGGCAATTTGTTTAGCTGTTCTTCTTCTGTTTAAATCACATCATGTCACCAGCAGGGACATTTAATCTCAGAGATCTTGGACACAATTGCAGTATTCAAGTCTTTCCTTCAGGGTGTTTTCAAACACTGATTCTGTCATGTTTTTATTCAGGAGTATTATCTCCCCTAAGGACACTACCAAATGAAATATTTTTGTCCCATAGCTACATTTTGGGCTACCATCTATTCCTGCATTTTTAATGGCACCTAGATTTCTTGAGGATAATATTTATAACCCCAGCTTGAAAAGTTTCTCCTGCTGATCTGATGGTCTTTGGCGAGGGGGGACTGGCAAGGGAGGGAAGGGGTGTCTTCATTGAATGGCAAATGTGGATTTCTTTATTTACTTCAAAAAATGTTAGTTGGGACCTTCATGCTCATTCTGTTGAGTAGATCCTAATTCTCCACCTCCTGTCCTATCTTAATGGCATTACTAGGGTAGTGGTGCTGCCACAATTACTCTTTTACAAAACCTGTTTAGTCATAGTTACAAGTTACTTTGGAAATGAGATATTCTTCTTAAAATATACTGTCATCCAGTTTCAGTATGTCTCCTATCACATTCTGCTTCTGCAATCCTATTTGTTTCACAAACGTTATCTCTTTCGTCTTCTAACAAGTGGTTGGCTCTCTGTTTTTGAATAAAGGAATGTAGCCAGAGTCTTCTGCTTTATTAAACAGACTTTCTGCAGGCTTTTCTGAATGAACAAACCATATCATATGTCTATAATATAAAATTTACTGAACAACACAGTGCCTAACTAAGTTATATAACTCCAATCTCCCTACATGGAGACTGAAACATACACTACATACTACATTTCCTCTGTGCTCCCACATCACAGGCAGCTTTGAGCCACAAACAAAATCTCTGCGAACAAAATCTCTACCTGCTGACTCCATTTGTATCTAGGTAAACGCAATTTGCCACCCACCATGCTCATGTGGCATGAGAGAAGAAAAAAAGTCACAAGAATCAAAGAATGGGTAGAAAGTTAGCCTGTCAGAACAACTGTTCCACAGAGGTGGCAGGGGATGGCTGATAAAAAGCTGCAATGTTAAAGAATGGGGGGGGGGAATTGCCCCTCAAAGTGAAATATCTATTAGTAACACTTTATTTGCTCTTTCCTATAACATTGGATTCTTCTTTTTAGTTCAGTGAGAAAAACAAAGGGCCTGCACTATTAGATTTCCAGAAGTGGATGATTCTAATCTTTGCGGTAGAGACCAAACTAAACCCACCTGACCTGTGCCTCTCAATCAAAATCTTATTGTCTCCTCTTGAATTTATTAGTCCATCTTCTATCTGAGAGGAGGGGACAAGTAAGCAGGCTGCAACTGAGGATACTGACCTTGCTTCAGATAAAGGTGTTGGACAGGTGTCAGCCAGAGCTTCTTTATGCCAGTAGATGGACTCTAATGAGGATTCAAGTGCAAAATCTTTTTTATACATTAGAAACTACCTAATACGCAGGTAGGATGCAGTGAAGTTTAAATCATGATAGATTGTTGGGGGTTGTATCAATTCTTTTACTTACCAACTGCACTTGACTTACTAAGTGGTCCTATGTTGCAACAGACAATTAGTCTCTTTAGCTCTGCTTGTTTCTGACTATGTAATAGGCTAGTGTACTTATTATGGATGAGAGTTATGGACAAACTTGATTGCCAATAGTTTTAGGATGGGGTCTCTTCTGGCTGTACTACCTTGGCTCCTTTTTCAGGTGACGCCAGGTAGGTAGGTCTGGGACCATTAGAATGAAAGCCTTGGGATCTGTCACTGAGCTACAGCTCCTTCAAAGCCTGAAGCACTCAGTTTTTATTTACAAAAGGTCTGTTTTAGCCCAGACAAGTTGAGACTTGAATACAAGTTTTAAAATTTACCCATCGCTATTACTTTCTGGGACTGTATTCATAATGTCATACACTATATTGCCAGAGAGATACCATATTCAGATGCCATATTAGAAGATTTCCACCTAAAAAATTCTCTAATTTTGTTGTAGGTTATAAGGAAGGGAGAAGTGAGTTGCTGCTGGATTTGTACTGCTTGCAAGGAGAATGAATTTGTGCAAGATGAGTTCACATGCAAAGCCTGTGAACTAGGATGGTGGCCTAATGATGAGCTGACAGGTATGAACAACTCTTTACAATAACCGTCTATCAATACTTCCAAAATAAGAATGTTTATTTTACTTACTTACTTACTTATAAAACTTTTATCCTCCATTTTCCTTCTTAAATACAATTTCAAAGCAAGGTTGGCTTTGGATACGCTGCAAAAGCAGAATGCCTGGATAGTCACAAAAGTATGTGTCTGATTACACATACAACAAAAATCCATACAGATGGTCCTCATTTAGCAACTGTCTTGTTTAGCAACTGATCACAATTATAACAGTGATGAAAAAGTAACTTTGCAACCAATCCTCACATTTATGACATTCATAGGTCTGTAAAGCAAAGGAAAACTGAAGTAAGATTACAAGCATAGTCATAGTTTCACTTAGCAACCGCTTTGCTTAACAACTGAGTTGCCAGCCCCAATTGTGGTCACTAAATGATGACTACCTGTATATGCACACTTCTATATGGGGAAAATTTCAGGCATTTTCCTCTGGGCAATTGTGATCCTATGAGGAGAGAGAAGTGGGAGCACATTCCTCCTGTTGCATGTTTCCTGATTATATAACATTCATAGCCACTGGGAATTAGGAACTGTCAGCCCTTCAAGGTAGTCCAGACAAGAAACACAAACCATGAGTATTAACACTTCCTTTACTGTAAGGTTACAGTAACAGAATCTTGCAAATCTAAAAGTACCTCTCACCTCCTTACTTTTACTCTCCCGAAAACTAGAGACGCTTTCTCTACCCTCACCCTCCTTCAGTCTCAGATTTCATTTATCAGACCATTGTCTGGGCTGCAGCTCTTCCTCCTATCTCCCAAGGTCATTCCCACATACCATTACAGGAACATTTCTTACCAGTCCTTAAACAACTCCATGGCCTTCCAATTCATTTTTGAACACAGATGAAAATGGAAGTTAAGTTAAACAGCTCAGAGGTTGGTATGATATGAAACAGTGAGCACTCTACAACCCAGTGGGTTTGCAACACATACCAAGCTGCTAAAAATCCAGGTGATGCTTACCTCTGATCAATCACATTTACATTCACACTGTACTTCCTAGGGAGAGAAAAGATGAAAGAGAGAGGGTTTTGCTTCCAGTTGCTGTTCATATCTCCTCCCTACTCCACCCCAAGAATGACACAGAAGAGAGCTGTGTGTACTTTCTGCCTGCTGCTCAGGCCCTCTCACTTTATGGTTCGGGAGCCAATATGGCACAGTGGTTAAAATGCTACACTACAGCTACAAGTGGGGAAACACAGGGTCCCTCAGCCATGAAAGTTCACTGGATGGCTTTGGATCAGTCACTATCTCTCAACCCAAGCAACCTCACAACGTTTTGGTAGGGAAAAATATGAACAGAGATTGCTATTCCTGATAGTTCCTGGAGGAAAGGTGGGAATCTAGGAATGTTCGCAGCAATACCTTCACTAGGGATTTTGTGTGTGTGCACACTGCTGTTAGTTACACCACCCTGGAAACTATAAATAATTTGAATTGATAATTTTCTTTAAAAAAAAGAAAGAACAACTGACAATTATGTATGATAGCCAGATCATAACCTCCAGGTTATACAATTGCTATGCTCCTGTGTATTCTTAAGAGTTTAAAATTTACAGTTATTTTTCACCACATGTACCATTATGCTTGCAAAGAGTGGCATTGAGATTATTGGAACATTGTGAGGGAGTAAAACTGTAGGTGGCAATAACTGCTTAAATCATCCAACTCCTATATTCCTTGGAACTTCATTTGGCTTTTTCTTCTGCTCAGCAGGCACTTATAATGTCAGAAGTATACATTTAATACTTTACATAGTCATGTCTACACTATGAAACTCATGACTGTTGACCAAATAAATTAGCACCTACACTGAGCAATTAGCATAAATGGGATGCTGTATCCCACTCATGTACCCTTAACCTAGTAGATCTTTTGTCCCTATTATCTCTAGAAAGTGGATATAGGGTTTCATTTAAGTAAACCAAAAATCAAATGATATTACCTTGACAGTTAATGAAACGGAAGCTGAAGGATTTCTGACTGTCCAAATTACAAACTATGTGCACAAATAATTACATTGGTAATGCTGTCAGGCAGAATAAGGACAGAAATGCATGATGTCTATTTAAAAGAAAAATATGTCTATACTTAATGTTGCTTTTAATAGTCAGGAATGTTGTCTAGTAATAGTAAAAATGTCCAAGCACTTTAAAAATTAGATGTCTGTGCTAGCTAATGGTCTTGTATACTGTAAATGTCTCAGAAGCTGAATAAATATGTTGGCTTTTACCCTACAGGACAATTAATTTCTGTCTATGTATTATTAAATAGAAACTGTAACTAACATTTATTTGGTTTGAATGCTGTCCTGGGGATGTCCCTTGGCCTTGAAGTTGTAAGTATAAAGTTTAGAAATAAATAGACCTTTGAGAACTAAACTCTACTGCAAATTGCCTTGAAAAATTAAGATGAGTCCATCCTTTTTATATGTAAACTAAGAGATTACAACAAAGATACATGAAAGGACTTGCACTCATGCAGTTAAGATTTCCCTTGTGTTTCCTCTTTCTTCTGTCCAAACTGGTGGAGCAGATTTGGCAAAGACACAGGGGGCCAGAGGGAGGAAGAATAATCCATTCCATTGGCAGAGTTTGTTCTACCAGTGGAACAACATAATTGGATGAAACTCTTTACTGGCCAGTAAATGCAGGATCAGTTCTTTTATGCAACTGCTCTTTAAGGATTCCAGGGGAGCCTTTTATTTTGCTATATTTGTTTGCTTATCCAATCACTGTTTTTTCTTTTTTGTATCCTGCAGGCTGCAAACCTATCCCTGTAAAGTATCTGCAGTGGAGTGACATAGAGTCTATTGTGGCTGTGGTCTTCTCTTGCCTGGGCATCCTCGTCACCATGTTTGTCACCCTTATCTTTGCACTCTACAGGGATACCCCTGTCGTCAAATCCTCTAGCCGGGAGCTCTGCTACATAATACTTGCGGGGATCTTCCTTGGTTATATCTGCCCTTTCACCCTCCTTGCTAAGCCCACAGTCACTTCATGCTACCTCCAGCGTCTCCTGGTGGGGCTTTCCGCTGCCATGTGCTATTCTGCCCTTGTCACGAAAACCAACCGCATTGCACGCATTCTGGCAGGGAGCAAGAAAAAGATTTGTACCCGCAAACCACGCTTCATGAGTGCTTGGGCCCAAGTAGTTATTGCCTCCATTTTGATCAGTGTGCAGCTGACCTTGGTGATTACTCTGATCATCATGGAGCCCCCTTTCCCCATCCTTTCCTACCCCAGTATCAAGGAAGTCTTTCTGATCTGCAACACCAGCAACTTAGGTGTGGTTGCCCCAGTGGGCTACAATGGACTCCTTATCATGAGCTGCACTTACTATGCTTTCAAAACTCGCAACGTGCCCGCCAATTTCAATGAAGCCAAGTATATTGCCTTCACTATGTACACAACTTGCATCATCTGGCTTGCCTTTGTACCTATATACTTTGGAAGCAACTACAAGATCATCACAACTTGCTTTGCCGTGAGCCTGAGTGTGACAGTGGCCTTGGGGTGCATGTTCACTCCCAAGATGTACATCATCATTGCAAAGCCCGAAAGGAATGTCCGCAGTGCCTTCACCACTTCAGACGTGGTGCGTATGCATGTCGGGGATGGCAAGACACCTTGTAGGTCCAACACTTTCCTCAGCATATTCCGGAGAAAGAAGCCAGGCACTGGAAACCCAAAGTAAGTACTCTGACAGTGCACCTCTAGCACACTCTTGTTTTCTTTTCCTTGTTCTTCAAAAACTTGCTGTGTGTTCAAAAAATCAACATTTGCATTAAAGAAGCAAAGCAAGGCAAAATCTAAAATAGGGATCTATTCTTCCTCTCTGCTGCTTTGAATCCGTGAATCCTGTCTAATATTTTGGCATGCCCTTATCATCTCCAATCTTATAAACCTTTCTGATTTCCCGTCATTTTTGCTTCCTGATCCCTAATGTTATACATATAAAATAATGGACTGCATGGTGAACTATCAACAAATCTTGGAAAGGGTATTTCTACATTTGCAAAAATGTCTCATTCTGTGCCAGTACTGCCACATAATAAACAATTTACTAACTCTTTACTGACCTATGTATTAGGCTTCTCACAGACACAACTGAAAATCTCAGCTCTCCAGGTACTCTGCCTTTATTCTTGAACTGGCTTACTCAGTAGAAAACTCACATGCATCACTCAGTGAGATTAGTTTCTTTATTGTAGACAGGAAAAAAGCTATATACACAAAGAAGATGTGCCTGCTGCAATACACCGTGGTCAAAGCCTATAGATAGGCTTATGCTCCAGCATTTAAATTCTAAGCTTTTTGTTCCTGCTTTTCTGAATCAACAGATACTTGATTGCTCTCTTGGCCTTGAGAGGCAATTGCTCTGTGTTGATGGAACAGTTCTCTCTGTGAATTACTGGTTCCCGCCTCACCAGCTTCTTTTCTTACACGGGTCTTTCAAATGAAGTGAGATTCCATTACGCTCAGTTGTTGACAAAGACTGAATTGAACAGTCTTAATCTCCTAAGAGCCATTTTGTCTCAATAAGCTTTCTTCCTAGTCCAATATATGACAGGTAACTGAACTGGAAGGGTTTTTAAAGCCACTTCAAATTCAGTATTTTTCTGACTGTGTAACAAAAATACAATGACTAGCTATGCTTACCCCAACTGCCCTGCAAATCTGGGTAAGTTGTTGGAGGGCTGTGCACTGAACACCACTTTAACCATCAGTGGTTGACAAATCAGTTAAACTGAAGTACTGTATTTCAGCAGCTTTCAGCTGACTGAATCTTTTCCCTAGAAATGATAGGCCTCATACCGTTTATGAATTATAGTACAATACTCTCTAGGAAAATCTCTTTGATCTATGTCTGAATATGGCAGAGCCTTATGATTCATTCACTCCATCATTTTTTCACTGCCTGATAAGAAATTTCAGGATTTTTTTCTATTCTCATAGTCTCCATTGAAATAAGAGACAGAGCCTTTTCTGTCATTTTCCCTTTATTTAAACAGAAGAAAGGAATGTTGTGGGATGATGATTATATGCAGAAGTAACTGCAGGGCAATTAGATGGATTTCTTACCTCACAAAACAAGTGTACACACACACTTCTATGAAATATAGAAGCGATCTCTGAGACTATCATTAACATCTTTATCATCATCCAACTAATTTACTCTTATATTCATACTTGACTAATTTCATAGGATTCTACACAGTGTTATTTCAAGACTGGAACTATTAAACAAAGGTAGTTCCTCTTAGAGTAGAAGGTAATGATAAGCTAAGCTATCTTATTAATTTTGGATAAAATTTAGTGGATGCTTGATGTTCACCAAAGCTTCAGAATTTGGAGGACTCTGTTCAGGAATTTCTGGAAATGTTGTAATTGCAGTAGATCTTCTCAGGATGGCAGGTATGCAACTACCAATTCTGAATGATTCACAAGATAGAAAATGTCCTGAAATAATACCCTAAACAAATTTTTAAAATTTATTTTTTTGTTACAATAGTGGTGCAGAAGAATCATTAGAACTATGAGTTTGGGAAGATTACATTTACAAGAATAGGTACATCTAATGCTTAATTATGTATTGCCTTTCATAGCAGGAAATTTAGTTCTATCTGTCTGTTATGAGGAATATAATTGTAAGTTTCTAACAGGTTTTTATAAAACATTTTTATTCTGTTTCAGGAACCAATATAAAATATTAAAATAATTACTCTGATAAATTTTATAATAATTCTTGTATTTTTGATCTGGGTGACCTTGGGCCAGTCACTTTCTCTCAGCCCAACCCATCGCACAGAGTTGTTGGGGGAAAATAGGAGGAAGGAGTATTAGGTATGTTCTCTGCCTTGAGTTATTTATAAAAAATAATAAAGGTGGGATAGAAAATTAATTAATCAATTAATTAATAAAAATACCCAAATGTACATTTTAATACTTTTTTAAAAAAGGAAATAATATCAATAAATATTGCTGAATTATAGGCAGGGGAAGTACAGTATAGATAACAGGAAATACTGAACATTTTCTAATCTGCAATGAAGTCCTGACCCTTTGCCTTTGGAAAAAACTACACCATAAGCTCAGCTGAGAATTTAATCTAGAAAAAAATGGAAGTAGGTAAAAGAACTAGAAGAATTGAAAACCATTCCCCTGGTTTTTGGTTCATAATATCTCCCCAAATGCACTAAAATGCAATTTATTTTAGGATTTGAATTTATATACAATTTGTGTGCTTTGAGGATAAAATATTTATAAATGTTTATTTTGTTTAAAATACATTTAAAACTAAGCACTTTTGGAAAATTTTATTTTTTAAAAAATAGATTATTGCAGAAACAGAACAGAATTTATTAATGAACTGTCATGAGTCCAACTGGGGGGTACTAACAAACCTAGTCAAGAGGGCGAACAATTCCCTTCAGAAAGAATTTTATTATAAAAACGTATCTTAAAATAAAGGTGTCATTATAATTCCTTATTCCCAGGAATTATTCTTATTTCTTCTCTGGGTTGTTCTATCTTGCTCTCTGTTCAATTCCATTGTATTTATAATTCTATAATCAATTCACTGACACTTACAGTTCTGTATTCTAGTATTGCTTGCATTTTATAGTTCTGGACTTTTATATGTCCTGAACTTTCCAGCACCTTCCTGCTTTCTATCACCCACTACTGGACTACGGGACTGCTGAGGCCAGTTACAGCACCACTGGAGTTATGGTGGCTCTTGATGACACCACACCTACTAGCTTCACTTGGCTCAGCTCCAGCATCTTCAGGTCTTTTCTGGGATTGCTGGCACCTCCCTCCCCCCCTTTTATTGCTTCCAACCACGCCATCTTCTTTTGTTCACTTCCTTCGTCTTCCATGGCTGCACTTTCTCTTCAGCAAGATTGTCTGCCAGATAAGAGAAGAGCAGCATCTTACAGGATTATGGGAAAAGGAGGAGTGTGAGTGATTTAGTTGTGCAACATGGACATGGACCAGAAATAGGCTATTTATCTGTAACATAGAGATGCTAGAGAACTGGAACTAGAAATGGAAGAAGGTAACTGGATAAGAAAGAATGAGGCAATTTTACAGACTCAGGTATTGGAAGAAACAAAACACCTTCTATTCTTGGCTAAAGGAAATACCATCCAGTCTTTATCCACAGTAGAAAATTAAATAGTTATATTAAATTGATGTTCACCTTTGTAAATGTCCAGATGATGATCTGTCTGAATTAAAGTTCATAGCACTAATAGAAGAGAATATCTGTAGCTCAGGATGGAACTGTGGAGTCCTTGGCGCTCTCTGAACTTGGTTGTTTGCTTGCCCAACTAGGCAACATCTTCAGTGCAATGAAGATATTGCTTAGTCGGGCATGAAATGTCTGCAAGCAAACAACCAAGTTCAGAGAGCACCAAAGTCTCTAAATTTCATAGTGCCTGGTTCACATATAATGTTAAGCTACAATATGGTTTGGGTTTTTGGGGGCTCCGTGTAATTTAGCATTATTTGGAAGCAGGAACTATGGGTAGTTAAACATGGTTTAAAAATCCTGGCTTAGAGTGTTGTCTGAATTCACCCAGTATGAAACACCAAACTGCCCACTGTGACATTCTGCTACAACCTAGGCACAACTACATTCTAATCAGTATCCAGCTCTAGTTTAACTTTGGAGTTCCATTTGTTCAAATATATTCTCACTTCCATCTACAAGAAAGGGAGAAAAATCTAGGAGTAGGCCTTGGCTTGTATTAAATATATATTCCTAGTACATTGGCTTTATGCAATTTTGACACTTCTCTTTGTAAATATGAAATTGTGGGTATGGTTCAGATCTTCCTGTTATTCTGGACTTTCAGACTCTAACTGAAAATTTCACCATACCAGGTAGGAGGCTGGATGCTGACCCTTTTATCTCCCCTAATCACCCACCTGTCCTGACTTCTTTCTCTGTAATCTCTTCTGCCCCTCCCCTTCCCCCCTTCCAATTCACTAGTCCAGGTTTTTCTTCTTTATCCCAATTAGTAGCAAAAATATTACCTGGTAAATCTAACAAATTCCTTTGTTCTGTCCATGTTAGTCTCCCACCCTTCCCCACCCTTCCAGAAGAGCAAGGCCATGACAAAGCCACTACAGCCTCCAAGATTTATTTATTTATTTTTATTTATATTCCAAATTTTGTCACTGCCCATCTCACTCAAAGATCCCCACCAAAGAGGCAACCTTTATCACAGACAAGGAAGGCATGTCCCTCCTGTATCCTATCCTTTCCTTTGCATTGGCCCGCAAAGCTATTTGCACAAGATGGCAGTGGAGTTTCCCATCTTCCTTACTGATTTTCTCTGAATTTAATAATGCCAATATAGAACAGGGGAATGCATTAATGCAGACATAACATTTTCCAGGAGAAATAAACACAACCTCATTTTCGCAACAGCCTCTAGAGCATATTCCCCAGCTTAATGTAGTCTAGATGTGTAAGATTCAAATAACATTTTTAATAATAGCAAAAGGAATTACATGAGGAAAAATATTTATCTTTTATGCAATATGTACATAATGTGTAATGAACTCTGTGTATTAAGTATGCATTATAAGACCACATTTTTCTATATTTTACAATAGTCCAGTGTCTCAAAACTGGCATTAAACACATTCTGAGAGATTCTTTTTCTTATGACATTTTTAATATTTTAGCTTTTCCCTTTGATTTTTCTCTGCTCAAGCTGTATGAAATTATAAACTAATATTATCACACTGTACTTCATTAATACTTCAAACTGTAAGTGCCAACTAACTTATTACTATATCTACGTGGATGTATTGCCCATAAAAAAATAAAAGCCCTGTCATGACATATAGTATAGTTGCAAGCCTGAACCTTAACCCAAGCTTGTTTGCAGACGAAAAAGATGCTGCTGCTGCAAATCTGTTGTTCAGTGGAGACACACACCTTATTACTCTGCATAAATATCAACATGCTGATGGGTGTCCAGGAAGATAACACTGGCTTTAAAGTACTGTCTCAGCAAGCCAAGTAGCTGTAAATGCATTTGAGGGTTAATCACAGAGTTGGGAGAACTCAACCATCATCTGTAACAAAAAGACAAGATTGACCTAAACCAGCTCTGAATGATGTTTAGCTTAGTTCTAGAGAGAAAAAAATCCCTTCTCTATCCCTCTCATTGTCAGCTGATACCCAATACCTTAACATTAACTTCTTATCATGTCCAGCTGTTGATTCTTTTGAAAAAAAAAAAAGATGCTCAGCCCATCACTGATTCCTCAGGAATAACAAAAAGAAATAGGAATTATTCTGAAGGGGTCTTCTCCTGAAAAACCCGCTCCATCAGAATTTATTTTCCTTATGCTCAACAGTCATTCCACTGGGCATTGGCAGAGGGAGATTAAGACTCTAATAACGCTAAACATTAACTTTCAAATATTTTTGTTTGACTTCCCCTTTCTACCTTATTTTTTTTTAATCCAATGGAATGTTGGAAAGAAATAATGTAAAAGGGCTCAGGACATTGTCTGTCCATCCATTTATCAGCAGGATAACTATCCAAGAACAAACAGAATGGGACCAAATTTAATGTGGGAGAAGAAGCCAGTAAAATTGGTCAGGTTGGAAATTCGGCCAGATCCAGTGGTGGTGGGGGCTATGGAGAAAATATCCCCAATACAACCCTAGGGTGAGGCAGTTGGACAGTAGTTCAGAACACTGCCGACTCCACCATTCGAAGCCCCCCTTCCTTCCATTCATGAGACTCAAAGTTCTTATATGTTTTTAAGTTTTATATGGACTACCAACTCACAAAAATGCAACTCCAAATTACATACGATCATTAAAACAGATCATCCCTGCGAAAAGTCAAACAGCTAAACAAATAAGCAAATGAATGTTTGCACAGATACCAGTATGCTTCCCCAAGATCACATCACCACCACAACCAGTATGAAAGAATATGAATAGATAATAGGTGTATGTATGCTTCATGTCTGAAAAGAAAATCCTGCTGCATTAAGAGTGACTTGCCCCCAACCTGTTGAAATTTGAAAAAGATCAGATTCCTTTAACGAATAGCAAAAACATGCTTGGCTTGTACTAGGTCTGAAAACACTTCTTCCAAATCATTTTGGAGTCATAGATAAGTCACTTCTGTCCTACACTCTTTGGTAAGAAAGGATAAACAATTATTTAAAAGTAGAAAAATGAACATTGTCATATTACAAGGACATTCTGGATAATAAATCTGTATGCAAACCCTCTGGATATATAAGCGTTCCTTGCTTTAACTTGTCCATTTATTTACTTCTCTCAAAAAGCCATGACATTAAAAAAAGAAAAGTTAAGGAGTTGTAAATGTTTATAATTATTTATGTTTATAACAGTCAAACATAAAATCTGATTGAAATTGGAGCAGTCCGAAACATTAAACTTATTTTACAGACTCTGGCAAGATCCATTAATTATTTCAAACAGCTACTCGTTTTTCCTATTTTCATTTATACGTGTTTTGATGCCAAATGTAAAGGCTATCTGGAGAGTAACTTAACCCATTTAGTTGAAAGTAAATTCCACTGAAATTAATTGGATTTACTTCCTAATGACTGTGTCTGATTATATTATGAACATTGAGGAGTTAATAGAGACAGAAAAATATATTCTTTAAGAAAGGGAAATGAAGCCAAGCAGCCTGGACATAGGATGTGAGGGAGAGAAAGAAGGAAAGTCATTCATGCCTTTTATTTATGGAATGAGTTTTCCTTGGCAATGAACTTTGCTTTTTAAAATATTTTTAAAATAATGCTTTTTAATGGTTTCTTTTTTGCTTATTTCAACATGTGACTCTGCCTAATAACTTCACTGAAAACTCTCCAGTTTCTGCATGAAATTTTAAAAAAATCATTACATAAGAAGTTTCTAAATTTGTATTTAGAAAGATTGGAAAATCTACAAACTTTGAAAACCACATAATATATGTCGAAAAGCAAAGTCATTGCTTACTCATTTTAATGCCCACCTCAGCAATTAAGCATAAGGTTCATGCTTCCCCTTTTATGTCTCCATTTATTATAAACTGTTTACCACTAACTGCATCATTCAATTTTCCATTCTGTACTCAAACAAAAGCAAAAATCCTGTGGACTAAATTACAAGTGATCAAATAATTAAACACCTTAGGCAAATGCTTCTAAAAGGATTTTATCAATAAAGCAAGAACAATTCACAAATGCCCTCAGAGTTCCTGGGGATATTTCTGTATAGTCTTGAAGTTTTCAGATGAAGCAAAGGCCACCATGTATTCGTTCATACTGTGTGGGGGGCACACAATCCCAGTAAGACTATCTTAAGTCTTACCAACATTGCAAAGATCTCTTTCTGTTGGCAGAGAAATATCTTAAAGATAGGCATGCAATCTACATACCATTGAAATGATTACTATTGTATTTGCATCAATGTTTTCTGTTCTGTTAACATCATTTCCCCTTTTTTCATCCTAAATTTAGGTGAGCTGTGTTAAATTTTAATGGAGAAGAATGCTAAATTTTGAATGCTTGACTCTCAATGTTCTCTCTTGCATATTCTACTTAATAAAATTTTATTTATTTATTTTTCAAATTTCTATCACTGCCCATCTCCCCCCAAAAGGGGGACTCTGGGCAGTTTACAATAAAATCAGCAATTAAATCCATAAAAATATAAATTACAATTTAAACAACTGATAAATAAGAATAAAATAGATACAGAATCCAAGGAGTGAAGATCTCATTCACTGGGGAGGGATCTATGGTGCCAGCCACCCCCAGGAAGAACGATTGCCCCTCCCACCCCAGGCAAGGCAGCAGAACCAGGACTTCAAAGGCCAGGAGCAAAGGGGCCTGCCTCACCTCCGGGGGCAGAATGTTCCAGAGGGTGGGTGCCACTGCAGAGAAGGCCTGCCTCCTGGACCCCTCCAAGTAGAATTCCCTTACCGGCGGGGTCCGTAGCATGCCCTCTCTGCATGACCAGATGGGACGGGTCGATGTTATGGGGATGAGATGGTCCCTCAGGTAACCTGGCCCCATGCCATGTAGGGCTTTAAAGGTCATAACCAACAACTTGAATTGGACCTGGAAGCAAACTGGAACCCAGTGCAGCTCGCGCAGCAGTGGTGTCACATGTGCCAATCTTGGGGCCCCAATAACTGCCCACACGGCTGCATTCTGGACCAGCTAAGGCTTCCGGATACTCTTCAAGGGTACTCCCATGTAGAGCACATTGCAGTAGTCTATATGGGAGATGACCAGGGCAATACAATAATTACAATGTATTTCCCAAACTTTTGCCTTAGCTCAGAAACCTACACAAGACACACTGGCAGATACCTTGAACTCACTCATCACTCTGTGCCTATCAGTCTGACAGAGCCTCCTCCCCACTTACCCCACTTCCAACAATCTCTGCCAGGAATATGTTCTCAGAAAAGTCACTGGATAGTACAACAGCCATGCATGGCATCCATTTATGAAAATTGCTAAGAATCTGAGACATGAGTGAACCTAAGTAGGTAAATAGCTAGCAGAAGATGCTTTCTCTCCCTCTCTTTGCTCTTTGTATTTCTCCATGATACCATTAGATAGAACTGGGTTCCCTAATGTGTCATGTTCCTTAGTGCCTGGTAGGTCTGCTATCCCAGTTTATTTTTTTATTTTTTAAACATTGTTCCAACCTCCAGATCTGGGCTTCAAAAATCCAGTTGAACACTTGATGGCAGCATTAGTTTCTGTAACCTCTTTGCTGACGATCATCTGGATTTTTGCAGCCCAGATTTGATAGTCCTATTTTAAAGAAAATAAAAGCACCATCATCATGGTCAAATGGGAGGCCATCAGGGAAGACCACAGATATAAGCTAGACCTAGAAATTAAAAAAAAATTCTGGAAGAGGGAAATGGCAAACTTCTAATGTGGTGCCTAGAAAGGACCTGAATCTGTCCATGAAGTCACCGGGTGTCTTCCTTGACTTGAAGGTGACTTCACCTTGCTAAAGAAGAATCAATAAGGCTTCTGCAAATGTTTCTTTGAGAATATCAACAAACCCAGAAATAGATGGATAGACCTTGTATGTGAGAGATTTCAAAAAGCTTCTGAAAAGGCCTTCTGAAAAGGTTGTCAAAAATCAGAGGCAATGCTCTCTTCTGGGCTAGTAAAGGAGAGGAAAAAGGGAACAGGAATAAATGGACAGCTCTTACAGCTGGAGATGTAAAATGTGATGTTATCTAATGACCTACTTGTGATCAACTTATCTAGAATTGCAGATGAGCAGTTATCTAGTCAGGTTGGCAAGGGCACAAAATGGTTTGTTTTTCAGTAGAAAGAGGAGTGGGATCCCTTCAAAACTGGTGAAGAGACAATAAAATGGCAAATGCAATTCTGTCTAAATGTAATGTAATGCATATTGGGGCAAGAAACACCAATACACTAGTGTGTTCTGAATGAGCTGGCAGTGACTGACCAGAAAAAGATACTGTTGCTGTCATAGATCATTCAGTGAAAATGTTAACCCAGGACATGGTGGCTGTTAAAAGACAAAAACATTTCATTTTGTGAATCGGTCAGAAAGAGATCAGAACTAAAACTTCCATTAACAATGATGTGATCACATTTGATGTATATATTTCCCATTGCATTTGAAAAATAAAATTTTGTACGCCTCCCAGAGTCACTTTTCTGTGAGATGGGTGGCTATACAAATTTGATAAAAATAAATAATTAAAATCGTGGGGATAAAATAATGCAGGAAAAGACAACCAAAATCACAAGGGGAGTAGAGCATTTCTCCTAACTTTTTCTATTCTTAAAATAGAAGAAAAGAAGAAAATGGGAGATATGATAGAATTTGACACAATTCTGCACAGGGCAAAGAAGGGAGCTGCAGGAGAGCTTTTCTCTTCCTACATGAGAACCATGGGTCTTTCAGTGAAACTTAACAATAAGATTAGATGAAGCTCTGAATGGGTGATTCGATTCAAAGAAGATCCTATTGAATTGTCCATTTCAATCAAGTGTTTGAGTCATACCGTCATAACAGTTTGAAGCGTCACATTGAGTCAGGTGCATCTGAATCACGTTAAAGAGATTTGAAGGCAATTCAGACGTTTAGTGAACTTTCTGGCTTTACAGAGTCTAATATTCTTACAGCTATATGTGAAAAAAGCTAGTGTACTGTACGTGTGGCAAATGGTGGGATAAGCTGCCTGATACTAACACCAATCACTGAATTTTATCATCTCTGCAAACCCTGTAACATGGAGACATGCTGTTTTTCTGCTTGGGTTGGGCAGGTTTTCTTGAAGGGATGGGGAGCAAGAGAGAGACTCAGATTGATTCATTGCAAGAGTGAATCTGTGATAGAATACTTGGCTGTTAAACTTTTGCCTATAATACAACTGTATATCACAATGTATTCTATTTAACATAGTGATTACACATGCTTTTCTTAAACTTTTCTTTTAACAAAGAGATTGCACAAGCAGTATATAACGCATTATTCCCTGAAGAAGCTAAATTTTCCAGTGAGCCGTGAAAACAAATACATTTTGCGATGGTTTGGTACAACTACGCCATATGCTTTTTGCTTAACAATTTGGAGGTTGCAGTGTTTTTCTCCTCCTTGCTATTTCTTGCCTTAAAAAGGTGCCAGGGGGATATTTAAAACATGCACCACAGTGAAACACTTGAAACTACTCAGCTGAAACTTTGCAGACCCAATGTCCTTAATATGCTTGGTAATCTGTCCTTAATAAAGCTTTCCATGTATCTACAGGAACTGTCATTAAGCTAACTGACCTATAATTTCCTGAATCCCCAGATCCTTTTTAAAAGTTAGTGTTCCATTTGCTTGTTTTCAGTCACAGAGGCCAATCTTAGACAGAAATAAAGTGGGTTTCTTTGTTAGAAGACCAATTTTGAATCTGAATTCTCCCTAACGAGTTACATATTTTTATCACTCAATTTATTTCTGAAAAAAAATATGACTGCACATTCTTTTCTTCTTTCTCTCCCTCTTATTTGCATTTTACTTTCCATTTGCTTGGTCTGTGAGCAAGTTGGTATTCTCTTTTTATTCTCCACACTTGAGCAAGGTGTTCACTTTCTAAAGGAATTTTTTGCTTCTCATGACTCCCTTGACTCTCTTTGTTAACAACGCACACTTCCTCTGAATGTGATTACATCTTTCTTGACTGGTTTGGCACCATCTAAAGGCTTTTTGTTATTATTTTACTATTACATTGAAATGTAACATAATTTACTCTTATCATTAAAATTATCCTTAAGTGGTACACAATATAAAATACAATGAATTGAATATATAAAAACCAATAGAATATAAGTGCAATAGATATTACTAATATTAATACAGCCTCAAATATCAAGAAGAACAGAGAAGTTACTTGGTGCATAGCAACTGAAGAATATTCCAGGGGATAGAAGCAGTAGCAGAAAACATCGATTTCTGGGTGACTGCCACATCACAGTGTGCAGAATGTCACATCATCAATAAAATCTCCCTTGGCAACTATAGTAATCCAACAGGCTCTAGACAGGAAGAGATCTTTCCGTTCCTGAACTTTTAAAAAGGTTTTTATATCCTAACTACAAAATATGGAAGACGATCTGGTAGAAAATAGACACCTAATGCAGTTTTCTGTATGTGGTACATTGTTCCAGTCCATCCCTTTTCCACTACATTCTGCATCAGTTTTTGTACCAGCTTCAAAGACAGATCCAGATGGAGAGCCACACAGCAGTCCACACGTGTGACGTTAATAATCCATTCATTACTGTAGCAAAAATATTTCTGTCCAGGTTAGGACATAGCTGATACACCAGCCAAAGGTGATAGTACAGTGTATTTTCCTGCCATAGAAGGTACCTAAATGGTAGTGGATCTAGAAGTACTCCAATATATCTCTTCTGGGGTCTGTAAACTCCCCAGGTCTTTTACCTATAAACAATTCATCCACTGAATTTGTATCTCATCAGGATTCAGTCTCTGACAGTTTGTTGTGATCCAATCCATCAATATGTGCAAAAACTGGTCAAGAGCAGGTATGATCCCTCTGCTTTAAATGTATTAGAGAAAAGTCAGCTATCATTTACATCTCAGTGACATCATGCCTCAAATTTCTAATGGCATTCTAATGCCATTGCATGCATGTTAAATAGCATTTGGGGCAGAATTCCATCCAATGACACCCCAAGAAAAACTGCAAAGATATTAACATACAGTTATCCAGAGCTACTGTCTGGAACTGGCTACACAAATTACAACAGAATCATTGTAAAATACTTTCTCCAATCCCCAATTTGTTGAGACTGACCAGCAGAATCTTAACAGCAAGCATAAGGAGGTTATATTTCCTTTATGTCTTCCTCCCTCTTTCCCATAGAAATAATCTATAACATCCTTTCTAACCTTTTGATCCTGGAGGAACCTTTAAATATTTTTCAGGCCTCAGGGAACCCCTGCATGTTCAGGCTCAAATATAGGCCAGAAGTTACTATTATATTTGTTTCATGTGTAGGCCTATATATATGCATTAACAGTGTTCTTAAATTAAAAATAAAAAATGAAACTTACCTCTTTACTGTGAAGTTGCTCGAATTTGAAATAATTTTTTAAATAAATTGTGATCTCCCAGGGAACTCCTAGTGACCTTTCACAGAACCCTAGGATTCCACAGAAACCTGGTTGAGAAACCCTGATCTATAAGAATACATAAGAGCAATTTTGTCCCCAAACTAGGCCACATGAACATAGGCTTAAAAAGGTAATCAGTATCTTCCAATAATGCTTGCAATTTAATTGCTGACAATTTCTTGAATATCTTGCCCCCAAAGGGACATTACTGACAAGGTAGGTATTTGTCAAATCCAACTTCAAGGAAGACTTTTTCTTTTTTTGAGGTGACAGGCATCATTCCATTATTCAGTAATCGATTAACAGTTGCTTTGACTCAACTGATCAGTTCTCTGTGATTAAAAGAAATAAGCTGAGATGGGCTAACATTTGCCCATATTCTCAGACTCAGTAAATGTAATGAAAAGGCTTTTTGTGAAATTTAGTATATGCTCCAGAACTTATTTTATACTTCAGAAACTCTCCATGGCACAATTGCCTTCTAGGTTTATACTTAGTAATTAATGTTCATTTCAGTGACATAATTGCTTGACAACTGTAATGTGCCACACATCATTTTAAGTTGTACAGAAAACTGTGGCCCATCTTGTGAGTGGGTAGACAATTGTTCTGACATGCAGTGCCTGTAGAGGTTTACAGGGGCTTGCTAGTGCCAAGTTTGAAAAGAACTAGGACTTGGGACTTGCCTAGAAAAGGGCTTGAAAAGTCACATTGATGGCCTCATGGAGGGGCAAAAAGTATTTCACTTGGGACAAAGATTTATTTTAGACATGTTGGAAACATTTGTTTGGAATGGGAGGAAACAACCGAGACTTTCTGTGTTTGTGAGCATGTGTGTCTGGGTGTGTTTGTCTTGGAAAGGGCAAGAACCGGCACTCTTTACAGAGAAGCCAAGTCCCATTGGCCTCGGGTTGCAAAAGGACAGATGCCATAACACGACAGCCAGGCCTTGCAGCTTCGCCTCCAAGTGACACGGAGCACAGCTGCCAGTAAGAGCTACTGTCTAGCACATGGTCCATGAACTTGGACGGGAAAAGAAATGACAGCTTTATTCTCACCTATATTACTATATTTGTCATTTTAAATACTTTGATAATTGTATTTCAGTAAAATTGTTTTCCTTTGTAATGCAATCTATAGGTTTGTGTTTCATTTTATGCATTTTAATACATTTTTCTGCAAAGGCGTCTGTAGGTTTCACCAGACTCCCAAAGGGATCTATGACACAAAATGGTCAAGAACCCTTGGTCTAGTACATGCATGGTAAGTGAAAAGAGAGGTTTTCTTAACAAAGACTGCACTAACCCATGCATTCCTTGGGAACATTTATTTCTATAAACATATTACTACATCAGCTGAAGTAAGTAAGCTCATTCAAATTAAACCTGCCTGGGTACTTCTCAGTGTATCTGATACTTGCTAACAGTCATCTTGTATAGTATAGGCTCTTCTACATTTTATTATCTTTTTAAAATGCCACTTGTTCTTACTCAAAGCAATTAGAGTTCTGCAATAAATAAACACATTAGTTTTATGTTCATAATTAACACTTTTATCCGATAACTTACTGTAATTTGTCAGTAGCAAAAGTATCTCAGCTTTTTCAGTTTACTGCAGCTGTGTCCTCTGTCAAAACAGCATTCTTTTGCTCCTAATTTCCAAAGTATTAGAATGAAATCATTTTTTCTAATATTTTTTAACATTTAGACAATCATGCACTTCATATTACTCCATTTAACCTGCCTCTTAGTTTTAATAAATGCTGTATGTTGTTATCCAAGTACTATAATATTCCACACTCTGACATATAAATATTGCGCTAAATATTTACATATCAGACTCTCTCTAGCGAATCGTACCTCTCCTGGTTTTACTCACTGAATTTCCATCTTTTTCATAGATCTCAGAGAACTGTAACAAAAAATAACTGCCATTTTAAATATACATATTTATTTATTTATTTATCTAATTTGTATGTCACTTGACTCCCAATGACTCTGGGCAGTTCACAACAACTAAAACAAGGAAAATACAATAAAACCAATTAAAAAGAAGAAGAACAATGGGAAGAACAAGAGACCGGATGTCGTTTTAGAATTCCCCCTTCGGTGTGTTACCAATAACATAGAATTCAACAAGCCATGGCACATTTTATATTTTACTTTTGTAAGAAAATATGAAAAGAGTGTTGGAATTATCAGGGGTCAACTCAGCATTGTCTCATAAGCATAAGGGAGTCTCTCCAGCAAACACATCTCTATTGTGCTTGTGGGATGTCACATGGGTCACCTGATTTCCACTTCCTCCTCCTTCATGGGCTTGGGGATTAACAATCTCCATTACCTTTCTGGCAGACCTGCAAGCAGGAGCTACTGCAGGATGCAGCTCTTGCCCTATAGAAAGTGTCTACAAAGCACCAGGGATGATTAAATGCTTTCTACTATGAACCTACCTGTATCCAGATCTACTGAATAAAAGTAAGCTATCTCTATTTTTCTTCATCTAACTATAGAGTGAAGACTGAATTTATTTCTGAACATAATTAAACTTAATGTGCAAATTCCTTTTTTGGTTCACACTTCAACTCTGCAAGATTGCTGTTTGCTGCTTGGAGTTCTTTTATTAACCTTTAAAAACTCCATCGAAGAGGACAGGCGAATACAATTTTGCACCTCAGCCTGCAGGGATGTCCACAGGATATTGACACAAAAGTCAAGATGGTGGCTGCAACAGTGCAATCGAAACTCCACCTGGTTTTTAATGTGCTTTTTTTTACCACACCCTACAGAACCCGTCAGCTTGAGAAAATGCCACCTCCCTGCATGCCCCCAATTCTTCGTTCTCCCCAATCGGTTTCTCCGTTTCTGCCCCTCTGCAGCATCTGGAGCAGAAAGCAACCCAGATACTGATCTGTTGCTGCTCACTGCTTCTGGTCTTCCTCAAATAGTCAAAGGAACACCATTTGAGGAACATCCTTTTTCCATCTTCAGCTGATGGACTCTACTTTTGAGACTGGCAAGCCAATCGGATCTCAGATCTCATTCCCAAATGCCTTGGTCTGCGAAGAGCATCCCTGTCCTCAAAGAGTGAAGGTCAGGGAAGGAGGAAGCAAGATCTGTGATGGCGCCAGGCTCAGCTACACAATGGCTGGTTGCACTGCTGTAGGGGGATTTTTTTTTTAATATCCCCCCTTTTTTTAATCTCAGGAGAACAAAACAGTGGTCCTGTTCTCAGGTCCTTTCTCACAGAAGGCGGCGATTAAAGGCAAGGTCAGAGAAGGTGTGCTATATGGCCATCATTTTACCTCTGCAGGAAAGGAATGGCCATCTGCTTTGCTGGGCTGTAGTAAAGCAATAATTATAGTGTTGCTATGCAGGAGAGGAGCGGAGGCCGGGGCTGCAACATGGGCAACAGTGGTAGAGAAGAAGGAAGCTGCCACTAGCAGGGGAAGCAGGTCACCCAGAAGCCACTGGGAACAGTTTCTGGATGTGTTTGTGGGGAAGGGTTAACGTGCCTCTTTAAAACCAGAGTCTCACCGTGCCTCATGACAAGAGAGATTTCTGGCCTGGAACTGAGAGATCATGACTGGAGAAATTGGTTGCACTTAAGGTCTGTCCATACCATCTAGCTTTTGGTATTCTATATGCATATTGTTTCTTTTTTAATTATTATAATTAAATCCCGAAACTAGACAGATTGTTTTCCCTGAGGAACAGTTCAGCATCCAGACCTCAGGAAATGAAGTATGGGAGGCCCATCTGACGGCTTTTTAAAAATTAAAATGTGGCTCCATTGTGGACATTACTAAACCAACAGACAGATTGCATAGTAACCCATAACAAGCAGTCAGAAGAGACCATTGAGGAGAATCTGCTTTGCTTTGAAATAGGGCTTATGTGAAGTAGGTCTCTCAAACATTACATTGCTGTGCTTATACCTTAATTTAACCATACAGGTGATCGTTACTCCCTGCTCAGGCCATTGATGCTTTGTCATAACTCTGAGCAGCAATGTTTCCTCTGTAGTGCGACTCACAGCACAGAGTGAAATGGGGGAGAAGGCTGAGTTTATCTAATCTCTGATGTTTTTTGCTTTTTGCATAAGGAACAGCCTGCCATTATCTTCAGGAGTAACCATAAAACAAACTAAAGCAAGGATATGTATAAATAAGGTATGTTGAGCAAGGCCTTCCAGGAAGTTCCTCTCTGGGATGAAGTTTTCAGTGATTACTATTCACGTGATGTCTAGTTGTATTTAGGCCATCAGGTCCAACGTTCTGCTTAGTGGAGGAATGCAAGTTAAAGATGACTGCCTAGCCTCAACTTGAACACCTCCAGTGAAGGACCCCCTTTTTGGGTAAATTGGTTCCAATATCAAACTGATCTGTTGAGAAGTTTTTCCTAACACTCTATTGGCTGGGGAATTCTGGGAATTGAAGTCCACACATCTTAAAGTTACCAAGTTTGAAACACACTGCTCTAGAATGAGAGAGAGCAAGTCTAGGAAGCATGAAGACAGCCATATGCTCCACTTTTTCTTCTTTGTGCCTTGAAGCAATATTTTGTTGCTGAAGCATCTGATTTATTTTATAAATCTGTACCATGAGACAAAATTGCATTATGAAGCTCAGCATTTAGGAGAGAGTAAAGATGTACCAGGACTCATGAATGATGCTTATAACTATGCAGCATTTCTGTGTTTCCCAAGGTAGAGGATACAGATGCATTACTGTGGAAAATTAGGATGGAAAGTTCTCTTCATTGTTGTTTTGTGCATGAGTGTGTGTAGGTGCACATAATTTAATTTCTTGCTTGACTGGGTGTCATACCATTTACCCTTGTAATGGCAAACTTGTAAATATTTATAAGGCAAGCAAAGGGAAGAAAGTAAGATATGCAGAAATGTATCTCTTTAATAGTGAATTACACACAGCATTTTTTTCACCTGCACCTAGTATTCAGTTTATTTCTGTGGAGACCAAACCTTATTTGTAATTTGTAATCCAATTTAGAATGATATGCATATCAGAACTAATTTCTCTTTTTACCATATCTTTCAAGAGCCCAGTTTTGAAGCTAAATATCTGGTGATGATAGCAGTACCATGATTAAATAAACGTAGCAATCTTTGTTCATGATTTTTTTCAAAACATGTGTTGGGAAGTGTCATAAAAGAAGCTTGTTTGCATTATGTTTTTTTTAATATGTATATTATTGAATAAACAGCAGAGCAAAGGCATGTTTGTATTTAAGATAAAAATAAGCATTTTTTTGGAGTTGAGTTGTATTTGAAATTCTGAGAGAATGCGGTCAATGCTTCACAAAATGGTTGCCTTTGGAGATTTACCTGTTCAACACATGTTTGTGCAATGCTTATCATGGCCGGTCACAGAACACTTATGATCGAGCTTCCGGAATGTCCTCTGCCATTTCCATGGGATCTTTCTGAGGTCCAAAGATATTGCTGCAGATAACTACAATACTTAGAGGCTGGAGTTTTGCCTTGCATTTGCTGGCTTCCTATATTGTTGTTTATTCATTCAGTCGCTTCCGACTCTTCGTGACTTCATGGACCAGCCCACGCCAGAGCTTCCTGTTGGTCGTCAACACCCCCAGCTCCCCCAGGGACGAGTCCTCTAGAATATCATCCATCCACCTTGCCCTTGGTCGGCACCTCTTCCTTTTGCCCTCCACTCTTCCTAGCATCAGCATCTTCTCCAGGGTGTCCTGTCTTCTCATTGTGTGGCCAAAGTATTTCAGTTTTGCCTTGAATATCATTCCCTCAAGTGAGCAGTCTGGCTTTATTTCCTGGAGGATGGACTGGTTTGATCTTCTGGCAGTTCAAGGCACTCTCAGAATTTTCCTCCAACACCACAGTTCAAAAGCATCGATCTTCCTTCTCTCAGCCTTCCTTATGGTCCAGCTCTCGCAGCCATATGTTACTACGGGGAACACCATTGCTTTAACAATGCGGACCTTTGTTGTCAGTGTGATGTCTCTGCTCTTAACTATTTTATTGAGATTTGTCATTGCTCTTCTCCCAAGGATTAAGCGTCTTCTGATTTCCTGACTGCAGTCAGCATCTGCAGTAATCTTCGCACCTAGAAATACAAAGTCTTTCACTGCTTCTACATTTTCTCCCTCTATTTGCCAGTTATCGATCAAGCTGGTTGCCATAATCTTGGTTTTTTTGAGGTTTAGTTGCAAGCCAGCTTTTGCACTTTCTTCTTTCACCTTCATCATAAGGCTCCACAGTTCCTCTTCGCTTTCAGCCATCAAAGTGGTATCATCTGCATATCTGAGATTGTTAATGTTTCTTCCAGCGATTTTAACTCCAGCCTTGGATTCCTCAAGCCCAGCATGTCGCATGATGTGTTCTGCGTAAAAGTTGAATAGGTAGGGTGAGAGTATACAGCCCTGCCGTACTCCTTTCCCAATCTTAAACCAGTCCGTTGTTCCGTGGTCTGTTCTTACTGTTGCTACTTGGTCGTTATACAGATTCTTCAGGAGGCAGACAAGATGACTTGGTATCCCCATACCGCTAAGAACTTGCCACAATTTGTTATGGTCCACACAGTCAAAGGCTTTAGAATAGTCAATAAAACAGAAATAGATGTTTTTCTGAAACTCCCTGGCTTTTTCCATTATCCAGCGGATATTGGCAATTTGGTCCCTATTTCCTCTGCATTTTCTAAACCCAGCTTGTACATCTGGCAATTCTCGCTCCATGAATTGCTGAAGTCTACCTTGCAGGACCTTGAGCATTACCTTACTGGCATGTGAAATGAGTGTCACTGTTCGATAGTTTGAACATTCTTTAGTGTTTCCCTTTTTTGGTATGGGGATATAAGTTGATTTTTTCCAATCTGATGGCCATTCCTGTGTTTTCCAAATTTGCTGGCATATAGCATGCATTACCTTGACAGCATCATCTCGCAAGATTTTGAACAGTTCAGCTGGGATGCCGCCGTCTCCTGCTGCCTTGTTATTAGCAATGCTTCTTAAGGCCCATTCAACCTCACTCTTCAGGATCTCTGGCTCTAGCTCACTGACCACACCATCAAAGCTATCCCCAATATTGTTATCCTTCCTATACAGATCTTCCGTATATTCTTGCCACCTTTTCTTGATCTCTTCTTCTTCTGTTAGGTCCTTGCCATCTTTGTTTTTGATCATACCCATTTTTGCCTGGAATTTACCTCCAATGTTACTAATTTTCTGGAAGAGGTCTCTTGTCCTTCCTATTCTATTGTCTTCTTCCACTTCCACGCATTGCTTGTTTAAAAATAATTCCTTATCTCTTCTGGTTAACCTCTGGAATTTTGCATTTAATTGGGCATATCGCCCCCTATCACTGTTGCCTTTTGCTTTCCTTCTTTCTTGGGCTACTTCTAGTGTCTCAGCAGACAGCCACTTTGCCTTCTTGGTTTTCTCTTTCTTTGGGATGTATTTTGTTGCCGCCTCCTGAACAATGTTGCGAACTTCTGTCCAGAGTTCTTCCGGGACCCTATCTACTAAGTCCAGTCCCTTAAATTGATTCTTTACCTCCACTGCATATTCCTGAGGGATATTAGTGAGCTCATATCTAGCTGATCTGTGGGTCTTCCCTAATCTCTTTAGTCTGATCCTAAATTGTGCAATAAGAAGTTCGTGATCAGAACTACAGTCAGCTCCAGGTCTTGTTTTTACCGACTGTACAGATGTCCGCCACCTTTGGCTGCAAAGGATGTAGTCAATCTGATTTCGGTGTTGTCCATCTGGTGAAGTCCATGTATAAAGCCGTCTCTTAGGTTGTTGGAAGAGAGTGTTCGTTATGCAGAGTGAGTTGTCTTGGCAAAATTCTATCAGCCTATGTCCTGCTTCATTTTGTTCTCCCAGGCCATGCTTACCTGTAATTCCAGGTGTCATTTGACTGCCCACCTTAGCATTCCAGTCTCCCGTGATGAAAATAACATCTCTTTTAGGCGTGTTGTCCAGTAGGTGCTGCAGATCCTCATAGAACTGCTCTACTTCAGCTTCTTCAGCATCTGTGGTTGGGGCGTATATTTGGATCACTGTGGTGTTAGATGGCTTGCCCTGAATTCGAATTGAGATCATTCTATTGTTTTTTGCATTGTATCCAAGCACTGCTTTAGCCACTTTACTATTAATTATGAAGGCTACTCCATTTCTTCTGTGGTCCTCTTGTCCACAGTAGTAGATCTGGTGGTCATTTGATGTGAAGTGGCCCATTCCAGTCCATTTCAGTTCACTGACGCCCAGAATGTCTATCTTTAATCTTCACATCTCACCAATAACCACATCCAATTTGCCCTGGCTCATAGATCTTACATTCCAGGTTCCAATGGCGTGTTGATCCTTAGAACATCGGATTCGCCGTTCACCACCAGCACCGTCGGCCGCTAGCCGTCCTTTCGGCTTTGAGCTAGCTGCGTCATCACGTCTGGGGCTAGTTGAGCTCATCCTCTGTTCCTCCCCAGTAGCATTTTGACCATCTTCCGACCTGGGGGTCTCATCTTCCGATGGTATACCGACATATCTCTGGTTGTACTGATCCATTTAGTTTTCACGGCAAGAATCCTGGGGTGGGTTGCCATTACCTTCCCCAGGGATCGCATTTAGTCTGACCTCTCTGTCATGACCTTCCCGTCTTGGGTGGCCCTTCATGGTTTAGCTCATGGCATCATTGAGGTGCTCAAGCTCCAGCACCACGACAAGGTAACGATCCTTTGCTGAAGGGCTTCCTATATAGCTTTAATTAAAAACAAACAAACAAACAGTCCGATAAAGCAGCAAGCCTGGATGGTAGCAAGGGAAGTGTCTGAGGGCACATTGATGTCTGTGGACATCACTTTATCAATCCCTGATATAAAGACGTTTATGCAGTCTTTTCTGGAGAAGGGCAAAAGTCTCCCAGTTCATGAATATGAAGGCTTGCTGCAGTAAATAACAGAAGATTTATGTTTGCTTGAATTATCAATACTTCAAAATACAAGAGTAATCGCTTAGACTTCTGATGTATGTTTTCCTCAGATCCAATCTTATCCCAGGTTTTCCCTGCAGATGGACCCCTATCCTATGCAAAAATGTTGCTTAAGCAGCAGAGTTCTTATTTGCAAGAGCATGCCTGCAAGAGGTTTTCCAAGCCAAGAATTTATGCAGCTGTAAGGTTTTCACATTTCAGTTCTGTGGTAGTCAATGAGACTTGTAATATTTCATCACATGCCCACTGGCAGACGGCAACTGTCTCTTTCCTGGCAGGCGGGAGATCGCCTCTTAACTGCTACGGAAGAGGCTAGGATTAGCAAGAAAGAAAGGAACTTAAGGAAGACATTTGGCAGACAAACTGAGGAGAACCTTCTCTGACCACATTCAGCCCACCAGCAGGAGTTTTCCTATGTGTGCCCTATAGAGCTGGGCTCTGGGTCATTCATCTATTCATCAGTGCAGGGAAACTTTTTCAACCCAAGGACTACATTAGGAAAACTACAGAGTTCATCCACACGTCCTGCTTGTTGTGGCACCAAGGCACCCCACCGTTCCTGGGGAAATGTCCCCACAACCTAGCCTCCAACCCATCAGCAGCCCTCTACTGAGGCAGGCTGAAGTAAGTCTAAGGTCTAATGGCTTTTAATGGCTAATAGTTTTCCCCACTATTGCAGCAGAAGACCTCCCTAGCATCAGCATTCATGTGACAAGATAACCTTGACTAGTTTGAATCTTGATTTGGTTTTTTTGTGGCATTTGGTTAGCTTGTAAGTCAGTATATTACCCTTGAGAAATTTGTTACTTCGGTGAACAGGTTTGGTGTATTGTGTGAACACAGCCAGTTTATTTCTCCCCACCTCTTTGCCTTTCATACCACAGCATGAGCTTCCTTCTATCATAGAGTTTCATTATAGCAGAATAGTAAAAATAGAGGAACTATGTGTGTTAATTGATGAAGCGGTGATCAAACTACCATTTGAATAAAGACAGTGGTTTCTCTCTGGAAGCTTTACATATGGAGCACAGAATATTTATGAGCATTTCATAATATCACACACCAATTTAATATGTTGTCAGGGTGGGAAGTTACAAACTGACAGGTAAGTGACAGTTTCTGTTTACTTCATCTGGTTTTGTTATGTTCATATGACACTTCTGACAGTGGTATAACTATTTTTTTCTAGTAAACCATTGATCAGCATATTCATTAATGTGGGCTAAAATAAGGTATTTGGCAAGAGCAAATTATGAAAATGCGACAAAGGAATGGTGGATCCAGTGCACTGTGTAAAGCTATCAACTCTTCAAAAAAGAAATAAACATACTGTATGTGCATTCTTTTGAAACGTTCAGTCAGTAGGCAAGGAAGCACTCATACATTATACCAATCCCTAAATACATTTGACACATTGTAAAGTCACCTTGCAGATAAATCCACAAAAGTTATTAACCCAACTTTCCTCTCCTTGACTTAGCCATCCACATAATTCCTTCTGCCCAATCAATAGTCACAGGGAAGAAAAAAAAGGTATTACTTGTTTGCCTGGAATTAATTCTTCCTCACAACAGGGAACCAGACAAACTGTTTAAGGGGGTCTGCAATACATTCTGATCTGCCCACCACAGTTGCTAGAGTTGTATTTGATTAATGAAATCTCTGAATTTTCACAGGAAGCTGGGATAGGTTAAGTGATACGTCTCTCTCATTTTAGCACTGAAAGAGAACACAAGGTCATTCCAACGGTGCTACTGGAGGCAGTGTCCTAGGAGAGGATAGATTTCAACCTATCCCAAGAGTATTGCATTTCCACATTGGCTTTTAAACACAACAAAGGTGATCAAGAAAGGAACACTGTGCAAAGAACGTCAGACCTCTATCAGTGTAGAACCAAGGAAGCAGTTCAGCCATTAATGGTGCAATTCCTGCACAAATTTCTTGGAAGTCAGTCCCTTTTGAGTTCAGTAGGGCTTCCTCCCAGGTAAGCAAGCATAGGATTGTAACCTGAGTAATACAGACATGGTGGAGAAATGGGAAGATGTCCAAGGAAGGTGGAACATAGCACCCTACTGAGTGGTACAACTGTCCTGGATGTGGATGTGGATAACCACTCACTAGGTATCTTTTTCTTTTCAATCCTCAGGAAGAGGCAACCAGAATTCCCGCCCACCAGCCAGTGTCCGTCGGCACATGTGCAGCTTTGAAAACCCCCAAACTGCAGTGAATGTGTAAGAAAAGCTGCATGACAAACAGTGGTGTATTTTTTTTAACCCATTGCTTTCTCTTTCTCATGACTTTCTCATTTCTAATAATGGTGCATGCCATTAATGATAGAAAAGTCGTGTATGTGTCCCATTTTTCCCACTGCCTTGACTTGCTCGTCCATATATTCTTTAAAGGACACTGTCAAATAATTTTTGAAAGAATTTTTTTTTCTGTTTTTCATGGTTGTCACTTCAACATCTGCTGGCTGAATTGCAAAAGGGAAAAAAAATAGTTTACCTGTTCATTTTATCTTTCCCACATTTAGCCCACAGTTTTTCTTGTTCACGGTTTTGTATAGAGCTGAAGTGGTCTTCTTTCAACGACAGCTTTCCATTTTCTCTAGCAGCTTCAGCTGCATCCTGGCTGTGTCCAGTTCTTCTGGCATACTGAGGGCTTCAGAAATATTCAGCTGGTAGGCCAAATACAAAAATTCTCACTGATGAACATGACTGCATTTAGTTGGCCGTACTGGAATCTTGGAAGATGAAAAACAGACCAATGAGATAGAAGATATTAATCATTACTTATTATATATTTCTTCTTTCTTTCTTATTGCATGAAAGGTTTCACAGTTAAGCAAGATTTAAAAGCCACAGATTTGAGCTGAGTGAAATCTGTTTAGTAAGTAGAATGATGATATAGCAAGAAAAAAATTTTTTTTTAAATAGTTGCATGGTAGAAAGGGGAGCCCACATACAGTAGATTATTAAGGATAAATTTCAAATCATGTTGAATTGAATCTGCTTTCCCCAGAATGTTTGAAAGTCTAGGTGGGCAAAACGGCAATAAACTGAACACACAGAAGAAAGTAATGCAGGATAAAAGAAGAAAAAAATGCTGCTGAGTGATGAAGGGGCTTTTTAGCCAAAATGAAGAGACTTCACAAAAATAACCTTTGGGTCAACATTTCAATACAGGTGCCATAAATTTAACTCAAAATGAATTTTCCAAGCAAATTTTGAGTTTATTTGCCAAACATCCAGTCGAAGAAATGTCAATGGAAATTTTAGAAATAATTATCAAGTGTTCTCAGTATTATATGACAATGGGAAGTTGCCAGTCCATACAAAATAGAATCCAATGAAATAGGTGCATTATTAGTCATCAACATTGTGGACAAGATTGAAGTCATCACTGGAACTTTTGTTGGGATGTAATAGTAAAGGTAAAGGTTTCCCTTGACATTTAGTCCAGTCGTGTCCGACTCTAGGGGGCAGTGCTCATCTCCGTTTCAAAGCCGAAGAGCCGGCGTTTGTCCGTAGACACTTCCGTGGTCATGTGGCCGGCATGACTACACGGAACGCCGTTACCTGCCCGCTGAAGCGGTACCTATTAATCTACTCACATTTGCATGTTTTCGAACTGCTAGGTTGGCAGGAGCTGGGACTAGCAACGGGAGCTCACCCCATCACGTGGATTCGAACCGCCGACCTTCCGATCGGCAACCTCAGCAGCTCAGTGGTTTAACCCGCAGCGCCACCGCGTCCCTATTGTAATATGTAATGTTAAAGATAAATATTAAAGATAAATAAAGATGTAATACTCATGGAGAAAAAAAACTTGTTCAGGAACTGGAATTGCTGCCAACATTGATTTAAAATAAAATTCAGAATGTGTTGCCAGGACAGACAGTCCAGATATTTCCAGAAGTCAATAAGAGTTTCAATAAAACTAGTACAGTAAATGTAAAATAAATTTAAGATGATTTTCTAGAATACAGTACTTGCATTCCTTAGTATCGAAAATGGGTATAAATGGATATGAAGTTACCCTAAATGGCAAGTGTAAGCAACTTTCTCATGGCTCGGATTATCATCCTTTCTCTGATCAGCTGAAGAACCACATGGAACTTCCCTGAAAGGGTGTTGAGCTGTTCTCTTCAGCCCATTTTTTTCTAAAGGGGGAGCAAGGTTCAGGATGGGAATAGGAGTGGTAAGCCTCTCGCCCCCACTGACCAAAAATCACAGTGCTGAAGTCAGTGGTAAAATCACTGAATTTCAGTGGAGTGATTTTGGGGCATATTTATTAGTTCTGTTGGGTCAGAATGGAAATTGGAGTGGTTTGTCTCCAGAGGATTCCTGCTCCTATTTCTAACCTTATTTTGGAGAAAAGGAACAAAAAAAAAAAAAAGCACCCACCCCAAATCATTTTGCTGTAAAATTTAAGTGTCATGATCTCAGGCAGCTAGCAAAGAATAAATGGGTTGCTGGATTGCCAAACTCTGCCCATAAATATGAAAGATCTGTTAAAATATTCAGAATGCAGTATATATTGGAAAGTTTAGGGCAATTCATAGATTCTTAGCCTATAAACATGCTGATCTTAATATCTGAAACACCACTGAAGATTAACAACCTAGCTGTGACTATAACACAACATTTTAGCTATACAGGTTGTCCTTGCTTAGTGACCACAATTGGGACCAGCAACCTGGTCGTTAAGCAAAGCATTCACTAAGTGAAACCACAACTGTGCTTATGACCTTACTTCAGCTTTTCTTTGCTTTACAGACCTGCAAAGGTTGTAAATGTGAGGATTGGTTGTAAAGTTACTTTTTCATCACTACTGTAACTGCAAACGGTCACTAAACAAGGCAGTTGCTAAACAAGGACTACTGGTATGAGGTATAATCCAGCAGGTAAACAGATTTGGGTGCATTTCATTTCAAGGAATGGAAGTTTTTTGAGATGATATTGTTGTTGTCAGCCTTTAATCCATAAAGCTTTCTCAGAATAAAGAATGGTGTGTTACAAACAAAATCAACTCTCAAAGCAACCTCACTGAAATGGAGCAGTATAAGTCTGTGATTCTATATCTTCTTGCCTGGGAGTCAGCCCCACTGAGCTGAAAGGCACTTTGTGTGTGTGTGTGTGTGTGTGTTTACATATGTGGGTGTATACCAATATATATGAGTTGTGCTTTCACTGTGTCATTTTTATATGCATTAATCAGTATAATTGTTCAATATATTCTGTACTGCCGTGTGTTTTACATTCTATACCTATATAAAAGTATAAAATCCAATCCCACACATATTACAGAGCATCTTTGGCCTGTTTTCTGATCATCAAATACATTGTTTGAACTTGCCCATCTAAATTTGGAGATTGCTTCATTGTCTCCTACAGAAAAATTTCCAATACTACTAATTTATAAATTATGTACAAGAAAGATAAGGCTTTCCACCAAGCTTTCCCAACTAAATAACCCCAGTGGCACCCATTAAAAAGACTTCAGCTTTTTACATGTAAGCAGCTAGAGGAAATTTCCATCTAAAATGTATTCTATGCCTTGATTTATTCCTATCTGAGGGTGTCTGCATAGACCTTCATTTGAGAAATAACTGGGCTTCAATCTATAGAATTACAGGACTGGATAAAATGTCCATTTATCTAGTTCAGCATTTACATTGTCACACAGCACATCCATCAGCTGTTGAGAAATTAGCTGATAACTTCAAACCATAGTGCATTGCGAAGCAAGTAATTTCCATCAGAAGGTGCTAACTAGGTACATCCACATAAAGCTAACATAGAATTAGATCATTGCAGTCTCTACTCTGAGCAGCAGAGAGCCTGCAGCAGAATGTTTACGCATCACACACACACACACACAAACTATTATGCTCTAACCCAGCTAACCTGACTCTTTCATAACTTCCATCATAAACTCTTCTTTAAGTGAAAAGTGTTTCACTTCACATTTCAATCCATTCTTCAGAACAAAATACTTCCTTACTTCCATGTTACATAGAACAAATCACAAAAAATACCAGCCTTTAAAGCTATTTTACAGGACTGTTTTGTTATGCCACACTCCTACAGTGTCTAACAACATAACATACCTACAAAAAAAATCCACTAACCATCTAAAGCTGCCACTGCAATTAATACGGATGGTAAGCCGTCATCACCCCAAAGAATTCTCAGAGTAACAGTCTTGCTTAATGTCATGTGTACCTACACTGTTGTTGTGATTCTCATTCATTACAGTACTTTCTTGGTGCTTCCATATCATAAGCGTAGCCTGTTTCTAAACAGTGGGATTGTCCTAGAGCAAACAGACATAAATATGGTCTACCTTTTGTCATCCTTTTAATTTCTTTCCCCCAAGTATTTAAGGTCGTTTATACTTACTAAATGTATAATATATTTACTGGTATTAGGTATGTCTGCATTTGTGTTTTAAGACATCTGTCATCATAGATTGTACAACGGATTTTTTTTTTGCAGTATATACACAAGGGCAACAGTGCAATGTATGTGCCATGAGAAAGGTAATCCTCAAACTTCCATGACTCTAATGGAACAAATGCAATAGATGAATGAGAATATTTCTGACGTAATTCCACCCATCCACAAATTGGACCTAAGAAGTTTTGCATTACTGTTTTTACCACATCCAGACAAATGTCTGTGTTGTGAAAATTGTTGCAAGTGAAATGCAAATCAAATGATACAGACTTTAGATTATATAAGTTTTAGTCCCCTTTAAATATGGAAGTTGAGTTTCTGCACTGAATAACCTCCTCTGTGTGTGGAAATTCTATGTCTTAGGTGCATGCATTTATTTTATGTTTGTTAAGAATAATAGGCTGACAACAGAGCAGGAGATGGACCTTTCCATTTCCCATTCACCACCCTTTCTCCTCCTTAAACACAGAGGCTGCTTGCTTTTAAAAGAGAAGCTGAACCTGAAGAAAGCTGCTGTTATAATTAATAGTAACAACATTTTACCTCATTCACCCTAACAATATTTAATTTAAAAAATATATGTTTGTCACAGTCATTGCTGTTAACGTTTCTCTGCACCTCCTCCCCTGCTAGTTTATAAACTGGGGGTGGAGAATCTTGGAATCAGCTCATCTGCTATTCCTTACAAACGTTTCAGGGAGAGGGAATGAAGAGCCATTACCTCCTGTGTTTGGTGGCAGCGATGCATATTCTGCCACACGTTGCTCTGTCCACAACGTCTGAAACTAACAGAGAATAATTTGCCTTCATCTGCAGACAGCAAGAACTTCCAGATTTAAGAACAGCTGCAGTTGTTTCTCAGAGGAACTAACACTACAAAGCACACAGGGATTTTGTAGGATAACATTGTTGTGGTTGCCTATGTCTGCCTATGCAAATGTGAATAAACCCATCTTTATTTTATTTCTAGTTCTAATGGCAAGTCTGTGTCATGGTCTGAACCAGGTGGAAGAGAAATTCCCAAGGGACAACATATGTGGCACAGGCTCTCAGTGCATGTGAAGAGTAAGGAGCTGGGATGCAATCAGACAGCAGTGATCAAGCCCCTAACCAAAAGCTATCCAGGTCCAAGCAAGAGCCTCACTTTTTCAGACATCAGCAGTAAGACTTTGTACAACGTTGTGGAGGAGGAAGGAAGGGAGTCAGTGCACGTCAGCCAAATGAGTAGTCCTTCCATGGTTGTACCCAGGAGAGTGATGGTGATGCCTCCACCCCAGGCAGCAGCAGAAGACATACAGAGTCCCAAAGTCCTGCCACCCCCACCCCCACCCCCGCGATCCATTATGGAGCAGCTGCACGGTGTGGTCCACAAATTTGCCACTGGCATTCCTGATTTCAATGCTGTAATGCCCGTGTCTGGCGCAGGAAATGGATTGAGGCCCATATACCATCCTCCGGCAATGCAGCAACAGATACTGCCACTACAAATGGGCACTTTCAGTAAAGAGCCAGTTTCACTCCCATCTGAAGAAGAGGAAGAGGAGGAGGAAGAAGAGGAAGAGGAGGAGGAAGAAGAAGAAAATGAAAAGTTTAAGCTTATCCAAGAGTATGTGTACGAGAGGCCAGGAAATTTAGAGGAGGAGGAAGATGAAGAAGAGGAACAGGCCACCAGCAAACTGACTCTAGAGGATTCACCAGCACTGACACCTCCATCTCCTTTTCGAGATTCGGTGGCTTCAGGCAGTTCTGTGCCCAGTTCTCCTGTGTCCGAATCAGTGCTTTGCATACTTCCCAATGCAACTTGCACCTCTGTTGTTTTGAGGGATTACAAGCAAAGCTCATCCACTTTGTAGAACAGAGGCTGCTCTGGTGAAAGCAAGTAGAGATTGTCTTCTCTCTCAGCTCTGATTGGATGGGGAGAAATAGCACAAGCCCTGTGGGGCAAGTGAAGACCAGTGAGCACGGTGTACGTGGTGGGGCAAAAATTTGTATCCTGCACTAAATCCATTAGAGGGCTCCAGTTCTTTACCTGTTGTGTGTGTGGTTTTGTTTTAAAAAAGGAAATAATTGTGTTCAAGAGTAGTGTATTCTGAGAAGACCATCGGAATTCTGACAAAGCACAAATCCCATATACAACTTCTATAGCAAAAAGACAGCATAATAGTAACACACAGTGTTCACAAATACACAGTCACATCATATACTCTCTTGGCAACACTTGAATATGACTGCGCAATTTTATCTCCAGGATGTGCACCACCATTGAATGCAGCAGATACTATACCGTAATGCAGCAACATTTGCTTGGAAGGAGAGAATATATTTTGTTAAACTTTTTTAGGTGGAAATAGCAAGACATCTCCTGAAATTTATGTTGGGGATGCCACCTAGCATGTTAGCATATAGCTCATAAAGAATATTTAGAAAAACTGATCTAGTATTTTCCCCCTGGTTTACTGATTTTAAAAAGACTGGAGTAAAACGTAAGAAAATCAGAAAAATCTGTTGACATAATCAAGTCCAAAATCCCTGTAGTTTTGAAATCTTAGATTTGCCATTGTAGAAGCCAGAAGCCAGGTGACTATACTGTTAACACTACATTCCCTGTAGCAAAACAATATTTACCGACTCGACTTTAATAATCCAGTGAGATTGCCATGTAATTACGTTGTTTGTTTGTGTTACTATGGAAACAACTACATATAAAATAATTATATATTTTCAGCAACAATTATTACTTTAAGCAAAAAGCTGTTCTTAATAGCAGTTCATTAGATTCATAGTAGATGCAAGAGAATGAATGTTTCTGTCTTTGCGTGTGTGCGTGTATATGTAACTGTATACAACATGTGATGTGTAACATCTAATAACTGCCACTGGAGGATTGTCCTAGAAATATATTATGAATATTTTTATGTTGGAATCATGTTTTATATTGCATTGTTTAAAAACATATTATAAACCTTTGAAGATTTGTATGTTGTGCTGAAACATTTTTGAAGAGCTAAGCCACCCCTTGTAACAGGGTGTTTGATTTTGCTGATATATTTGCCGTGTGGAATTATGCTGTTGAAAATAATCAGTGCTCCAATAAGTTGTTATTTCATGTGATTTAAGAAAATGTGTTTAATAAAGAATGCACCTCTTTTAGAAGTTTTGCACATGGCAGTATTAAACCTTAAACAGAACCTTCAGAAAAAAATATTTAAACCTTGTTTAGCTTCCTTTGGAAAAGTAAAATGTATTTTTGCTGTAGTAAATACATAAATTTGCTCCCTGCTTTAGCAAAATCCATGTACCTGACACCATCCTCTATTGCCATTTTTCTACTCCTGCTCTATAGATTTTCCCCAGTTTCAGGGTATCCCTCGCTTTTCCAAATTTATATCATCATCATCATCATCATCATCATCATGCTTTGAATAGATTTGTGCCCACTCTGTTTCTTTCCTATCTTCTTTCTTCATTATTGTCATCGAAGGAGAGGAGAGTTAAATTGAAATCAAAATCCAGACCCAGGGAGAATTTGGAAAACCATAGAGTTGTACCCAGGTGAATCTGCATAGAAGAACAATTGCAAGATAATTTTTTTGTCTTTTCTGTCATATCTCCTTCTAAAAGTCACTCCTCTGGATACTGGTGTAGCAATAATCAGACTTGCAAGATCCTGTTATTACAGCCAGTCTCAATAAAAGTAGCTTTAGTCTTCCTGTAGAATTGATTTCTTGGTCTGGTCTACCTAGTGGGGCTGACACCAATCTTGCAAGGCTCACTATATTGTCTTTGCTCCTCCTTCTTATACTGTAGTTCAGTGAATTAGGGAGGTATCTGAGTCACTTTCAAACATTTTCTGGACTTCTGTCAAGGTCATCTGCCTTACTCCCTACACACGTTGCTCTGACTTCTCCTTCTAGAACTACATCCTCCTAATAGAGCATCAGCTTCTTCTCCTGTATCTTTCTGAAGCACCCCAAACCTCAGGAGCAATCATTCATATAATCTAAAGAGAGCTTTGCAGCAATGGTTTTATGCCGGAAAAAAAATCTGGAAAATATCTGAGGCACATGTAAGATTGACCAAGAATCAGAGGTAGGCTAGCAGGCACCAAGCTATGTAGGCCTCTGAAACACAATTTACTCTTTGGGATATCTGGAGCTTCTGTGTCCCTCCACACCAAAGTTGCACAACTTCCTTTTTTCAGACAGGGCAAAAGGTTCTTGGAAAAATGTATTCAACTGAAAGTAAGTGGGGTTTTCATATCTGTAGTGATTGTAAGAATTTGATTGTCTGACCAACTACTATGGTCTAGTGGTTAAGGTGCTGGCTAGAAACCAGGCGACTGTGAGTTCTAATCCCACTTTAAGCATGAAAGCTGGCTGGGTGACCTTGAGCCAGTCACTCTCTCTCAGCCCAACCCACCTCACAGGGTTGTTGTTGTATTAGGTATAATCCTCACCTTGAGTTGTTTATAAAAATAATAAAGGTGGGATGGAAATTAATTAATTAATTAAAAATACTATGGTATACTTTACAGCTTATCCTAAAAAACTGACCACAAAATATAATCATAATATATGAAAGAACAAATAATAATAAAGTCAGCTCAGAGATAAGGAATTTAGTAACTTCATTTGTATTCATATCATAAATTACACCTCCAATTTTCCAGCAACAGTACTTTATACATAAGAGAAGAGACTTAGATAGTCTTTTACCATACAATTCTATAAAAATCCATTCAAAAACAGGTAAGTTAGCCCAGCAAGGGAGTTTTGACCATATACTAACATTTTCACATTTACTGAACTAAGTTCATTTTTATCCAGTACCTGCAATTTAGCAACTAAATAGAAATGGGCAAGAGCCAAGGTCATGCAAATAATGTCTTACACAACAGAACTTTCAATTCTCCTCCTGTGGACCACCGCATCTTTCTAAAATCTGTCCCATAGGATCTCCAAATCCCCTGAAGCACAGTGTAGCAGACAGTGGGGTAGACAAGCACAGTGAAGTACAGTGGAAAGCACTGGGGATACAGGAACATTTCATTAATATTGGCTACTTTAGCTAAATTATGTGAGTTACCTACTACTTAAAATGCATAATGTGGTTATTCTGGATGAAAGATAAATAGCACTACATAGTAGGAATCAGCAAAATGGCACCCACAGCTACCTGAGGTGCCCTACAAAGTAAAAATTGTTGGAATTTCATAGTATCTTTAACATTCTTACTTGAAATCTAATGAGATCTCTAATGAGATCTCAACAATCCTGGCAAAAAAGGGGGCATTCTTTGAGATCCTAGACGTCCATCAGAAGATTTCTGCAATTTTTGAATAGTAGGCAGACAGTCGGTACTGCATGAGAACGAAAATGGGCTTGACAAACAAGAAAAATGGCTATCTCTGCAGTACAGTATAGCAGAACATAATTTTCTTTAGCTAAGTTGGTTCTACAGTGTTGATCTGAACCGGAACATCATCTGAAATTGGATAATACTGTATTGTTCCCATTTTTAAAGTTACAAGATCAACAAAGCACAAAAAAACAAGATGTCATACTGTATATCTTCTGTGCTAGTTAGATATGGCAATTTGTATTCTGTTCTGGCCAATCTGAATGAAATAAGCATTAATTTTATGAAAATATCTATAAGCAACATTTTTATTAATTCTTCATATATTAGCTTTTAATTTGTAGCCAAACTAGGAACTGGATACTACTGTCTCTCTGAAAGGCAAGATCTCACAAAATATGTTACTGTACAAATTTCTGAGATATCTGTGAAAGTTTTCTTTGGGGTCTATTGTATGATTAATTAAAATTATCTTTATAATATTGTCTAACAAGTATTTTATATTTATTATGATAGAAAATTATGTTATCATAATTCAAAATATAAATTGCATATCCCTAAAATACCAGTTCAGAGATCTAGTCCCTGGTATGCTGAGGGACTGATTCACACATGCACTTATATCATTCATTTTCCAAAGAATTATCATTTCATACACTGACTGAACTAGACTGAACTTGCTTTTCTCTGTTTATGTCCCAGTCAGCTGCTCTTTCAGAATAAAGCCTGCAACCACATAGTATATGGTACTGAACAGCTGGATCATTTCTTATTGTAGCAGTTAGATGAAATATAGAAGTGGACATGCACACATACACTGCGGTTAACGTTTGCATGATATATTTACCAGTGGTTAACCAAAACATGATTTACTCAACCCAAAGTTCTAGTTTTGCACAATCCTAATCTGTTCATATGGGCTGCTTTTACCTAGCATGCTAAGAAATTGTATGTGGCTAGTTTGTGCCTAGTTTGTTGTGCAAACACAACCTAATACATAGCACATTGGAGAGACTCTCTAGGACCTACTGAGCATCTGAAAAAAGACTTAATTGAATGTAGAAACTGACTCCCCCATTAATTTAATCACCAGAAAGAGTCTGAACATTCACTTAGGCAGATCTTTGTCCAAAATCTCCTACATAAAGATTTTTCACACTTACCTCTCTGCCGTTAAATTGCTATGAAGACCCTTTCAGAAGATTTCTGAAGGCTACTTTAACTACAGATTTATATAGTGCTCCTTCTTCTTCAAATCAGTAACATTATTTGACTATGTATTAGAGCTACACCTACAGAGCATGTAAGTTTTGCTGAACTTACTATAAAGACTTAAACAGCTGCCTGATTACAATTTATTATTCACTCCTTCCACTTGCATTTGAATTGCAATGGATAGCCTCATCCGGAGGATGGCTGATTTTAAACATCATTCTTCACAGATAACTTGAGCACTGCATTGATTACAGTGATGTAAACTACATTTCCACTAACCTCAAAGGGTCCCAGATGCCTCCTGGAATGTAAATCTAATTCAAATTACAATTAATTCAATTACAATTATGTTTTATTAATTGAATACCATTATTGGCTAAAGGGAAAAGAAACATTTTAATACAGATCAAGGAAATATAGATGTTTGACTTAGTTTAATGATTTGGACTGAAGTTTTTGGTATTTCTTTGGTGAGGTGCAACTGGGTGGGGCTCAACCCCCAGTGATTGCATCAGCAGATGCTTGCCATCTCAGCGATAAGCTGTAGCACTTCCAAGAACAGTCCCCTTAATCCTGTCCATAATTCTTATCCTTTGTCTTTCCCTTTTTCATTTACCTCAGCCCTCTCAAACATAGTAATTTCCTATAGTTCTTCATCTGTTCACATCACACGCTTAAAATATATGAGTTCTGCTTGCTGATCAGTGTCTTAAGGGAGTGATCATTCTTTATTTGGTCCAATATTGACTGACTGGCTCTTCTTGCTGTATGTGATACTCTTAGTAAATGTCTGTGGATCTATATTTCAGGCATCAATCTTTCTTTTGATGTTTCTGCTTGTCCAGCTTTCACAGCTGTATTGTGCATTGCCATTAGAAAGTCCAATCCTTTAACTTTTCTGGTCTTTGCTATGATGGAAATATGTTATTGTTCATGATTTTCCCTAATTCTGTCATTACCTTTCTCCATTGGATTAATTTCCTCTTTACCTCTCTAGCACAGTGCCCATCTTTATCACTGAGCTCAAGAAACCAATATTGTCTGCTATCTTTACTTCTTTGCTATCACCTGTGAGTTCACTATGCATACCGGTTAACATTACTCACATTTCCAGTTTTACTTTCATAATGCACTCTTGTAAGTCTCTACTTTCAGCTAATAAACATCATCTGCATATCTCAACTGCTAATGTATTGACCCCCTATTGTTTCTTCTAATCCTGCTATTCCTGTAATATACTTGTAGTACAATTTCAACAGATATAGGACAACATGCATCCTCCGTTTTCTGAACAACTCTGTTTTGTTCAAACTCAGTTCTTACACAGGCTTCTTGTTCATGAGAAAGATTCCTCAGAAGAAGACTCCAATGTTCTGGCACACACAGGAGGTTTAACAGATTCTACCTTCTGGCATGATCTCCACAACTAAGGACAATGTAGTCAATGAGGCAAAAGTGAACCTCCTTGAATTCTCTTGCACTCTCCACAATTCAGTTTGTATTAACTATCAGAGCTCATGTCTCTGCCTTTTCTGAAATCTACCTGTTCATTTGACATTTTTCTTTCCGTGTAATGGTCTGTTTTCCTTGGAAATATCTTAAGCAAAATTTTCCATGCAGTGGTTTGGTCATTTGCATCACTCTTCTTCAGTATTATATGGCAATCTTTCTCACTTTCTAGTCTTGTTCCATATTTGTTGGCATGGAGCTAGTAGCACTAATTGCCTCTTTTCTTGCAGTCTTCAATGTACATTTCAGGTAAATATTATTTGTTATTCCCACACCTGCTTCAAGCAGTAGAAACCCAGACTTCCAGGGGAGGTACAGCAAACTGAAGGCAGCTCTATGAAAGCAGAGCCAATGACCACGGCAAAGATGAAGGAACTGGTGAGTAGACCAGAGCTTTCTTATGTGGCAGCTGGTCTTTTGCTTTTCATATCTTGCTTTCAAATGGAGTTGGTTTCTGCAAATATTTCTGACATTCTATAATCCCATTTGTAAAGGATTTCAGGACAGTTCATTTGTCTCAGTCTCTGTGAAGTCTCTCCCTACCTTAGCTATACATTTTCCTGCAAGCTTCTTAAAAACATCATCCATTTTCCTTGCTATTTTCCTCTATTTGTTGACATTTTTGATTGACATACCCTTCCCTGTCCTTTCTTATCTGACTTTGAAAGTCTACATTCAGTCCTTCAACGTCCTTCTTGTTGCACAAGGCTTTCATCTCCATCTTTTTCTAGCAGTCATGATAGCTGGTTCTTAAAGCAACATGCATGTTTCCTTACTTGAAATTGGGAGGGGAGAGTTTCCATTTTAATCTTCACAATTTCTCTTATCCCTTCTGAGCTGAGGGTTGTTAAGGTTTTGTTCACATAAATTAAGTGTACCAAATCGGTTTCTTGCATTGTTTTTATATTCTGGCTGCATTCCTCCAGGCCAAATATTACTGACACGCTTATTCTGTTTTGTTTTCTATATTTACTCTGTACATTTAACAAGTATAATTTATGGTCTATTCCACAATCTGCACTTGGAAGTACCCAGGCTGACTGAACTGCCCTTCTTTGGTTTCCTCTTAAGTAATTGATTTAATTCCAGTGTTCAGCACATCCAGTGATAGCGCAGTGATATCCATGAGTACAGTCTGAGTTTGTCCTGAGATTGATCGATAGATTATAATAATAAAAAGTAATACAGACTAAACTTAAAGAAAGAGAAGAGAAGAGGAAGAATAAAAGGTAAAAGAAGAAGAAAGAGAAAAGTGAGAATATAATAAAGAGAAAAGAAATATATAAAGAAGTGATTTCCAACCTTCATCACAACAAGTATAAACACATTTAGTGGCTCTCCACCCCCTATAAAGTTATAAACAAATATTTCTTCATCACATATCCCCTCCCTTATCTATAGACAAATCCATAAAGCATCAATTTTTCAGTCCAGACATCAGCAAAAAGTCCATAAAGGATTGCTAGCTTTGTAACAACATTTCTTATTTTAACCTTGATCAAATAAACCAACTTTATATTCCTTCCTTTTACTTCTGCCTTATTCTTTAGTTCATTCAAATATTGTTATAGGATTTGATTTTTCTCCAATTCTTCTTTGTCCCATCAGAGACTTTGTCCCATCAGAGAGTTCTTCAAGGCTTTAACAAGCCTCTTTTGTAAATCCAATAAGAAAAAAATTATCCAGGTCACTCTCTTGCTTTGTCATTTGTATTTGCATTTTGATTTTTAAAACATCAGCCAGTTTCTTTTGTATATTCAGTAAAGCATCTTTTTCCAAGTCATTCTGTTGGTTTTTCATTTGTAAATCCATTTTCGGTACCCTCTCTATCTTGTCAGACAAAATTTGTTCCACATCTGTGATTTCTTCAATATCTTTTGGACATAGTTTATCTATAGAAGCAGACATCATTACTGGTATTGATGATATTGTGGCTATTAATTTCTGGCTCCATTCTTCAAAGGTCTCATTTAATATTTTCAGTGTTATAGCATTTTGCATCATTCTGTAAGTCCCAATAAATAAAAGCAGGGTTGTGTTTTTTTTCCTCTACTTAGGAACTTTAGTCCCCTCTAGTGTCCAGTTTCTAAAATCATAAAATTACTTGCAATAACCAAAACAAATCTGTTTCCCACGAGAAGCTGTTTATTCTTTATAATTAATTCCAAAATCTTATAGTAAAAGTCAATATTCCAAATTTATCTGGACCCTTAATCCATGTATAACTTTCTTAGATCAAAATCTTATTTAGCTTTTTGCTGTTTATTTCAAATTCTTTAAGTTCTTAAGCTTACAATTAATTTTTCTTTTCTCAGAGTTGAAGATAAATTCACCCGATGAAGACTGTTCAAATTTGTTGTTCCAAAGGTCTCTAATAGCTTTAAGATGGTTAAACGGCAATTTCTAAAAGTGATTAGAAAGTGAGGTTTGCAAACTTAGTGTCTTTTAAAAGGCTCCACCATGGTTGCGAGCAAGGTGGATGATCCCAAGGTCTCCTGGCACTCAAACCCTCAGAAAACCACTGTCCTGTGGTCTCCTTGTGAGGAACAGCCATCTGGAGCAAATGTGGGTGATCTCCTGTCCTCTCCTTATCCAGAGAGGTTCCAAGGGACTGGTCTACTCACCAGTTCCTTCATCTTTGCCGTGGTCATTGGCTCTGCTTTCATAGAGCTGCCTTCAGTTTGCTGTACCTCCCCTGGAAGTCTGGGTTTCTACTGCTTGAAGCAGGTGTGGGAATAACAAATAATATTTACCTATCTTCTGTATTATTGCATTTACCCAGTTCAAATCATACTGTAATTTCAGGTTCCTCCTTTTCTCCATCTTCATTCCAATCATTCAGTGATCACTCTTGATCACTCATTTAATGCCTCTTAAAATATGCTGTAAAATTCCTCAATGTGTTCCACTAGTGTAACAGTGTGATGGTCTGGCCAGGATGGTGTAGTGCTTAAGGTATTGGACTGACTTGGGGAAAATCCATGCTTAATCCATCTCCACCATGAAAGCTGACTGAGTAACTTTGGGCCAATCTCTCTTTGTTAGTCCAACCTACCTCACCGGCTTGCTGTTGTAGGGAAAACTGGGAAGATGGTGCAGTACTTAGCTGGCTTGAGCCCTGGAAGGAAGGTGGGATATACATTTAACAAATACATATATTACATACACTCGAACGAGACTGATGTAAACTGGACCTCCAGTAACAATAACAGATCTAACCTTGTCATTTACAGTAGACTCTCAGTTAACCATCACCCATGGGGATTGGTAGATGGCGGATAAATGTAGTTTCTGGGTGCTTGAGAGTTACTACTAAATCCTAATACCCACTAGATGGCAGCAGAGAGATACAGATTTCATTCCTTTCTTTGATCTCATGCTCCAAATAATGCAATCCAATGTCTCTAATTTATATGGCCAATTCTGGTCTACTTACCTAAGTTAGACCTAAAACTTCTAATTTAATACACTTCTATTCTGTTTCAACAATTTCAGATTTCCTGAATTATGCTTCTCATATTCTATGTTTCAATTGCATGTGGCCTCATAAAACAAGGAACATCTTTTTTAAAATTCAACCATTCATGAGATTTTGGTCTGGCCATATCACTACCTCCATATTGGCAAATAAAAGTTTGACACTTTTGTCCAGTAATTGAAGGAGGGTCTCATGACCTGAGGCCTCATCATCTGGCATCCAAACTTGTCTAAATATTTCATAGATGTTTTCTTGTCATTGACTTCTATGATTTTGGGAATTCTTTCTCCTAGATGGGTTGGCTTTCCTCATGCCTGCAGAGCCCAACCTATCATCAGCACTGTTGTGATTACTCTTAGGTTTACCCTTCCCATGTCTTCCTTACTGGTAAAGGTGACCCTAACAGGGACTCCCAGTCCCACTGGCATAATTCTTATGGTCACTGAAGCCACCAAATTCTCCTACCACTTCTAGGTGGCAATTCTCTGAGAGGCTGTTGCCTTAACAGACATGTTCATACAGTTTTTTTGGCAGCAGTATGAAAGTGGTTGGCCATTACCTTCTTTTGGGGCAGTGTTTCTCAACCCTGGCAACTTTAAGATGTGTAGGCTTCAACTCCCAGAATTCCCCAGCCAGCTTTTCAGGCTGGGGAGTTCCAGGAGTTGAAGTCCACACATCTTAAAGTTGCCAAGGTTGAGAAACACTGTTTTGGGTTGTTTTTCAGTTTCCCCAGTCAGGTTTATAGGTTTGGTATTCTCTGGAGGCCTCCCATCCAAATACTAATCAGACGCAATCCTACTTAGTGTCTGAGCCCAAACAAAGTCAGCCAGGAGCTGTCACTTTCCAGCTTCTTTAAAGTCTCTCAAAGGATATATTTATATAAATAGATCAGTAAACTGGTACTTGGCACGACTGAACCTGCAAATCCATCTCAAGAAAGCAGCAGCCAACTTGCAACAAAGCTCTCCTAATGGGGTATTTAACTAACACTTTGGAAAAAAACCCAAGAATGTCATATTGGCAAGTGATCTGTTTATATTACATCATCATCTTCTGGAGCACAGCCCAGAGACTCTGAGAACTCAGCTACATTCACAAATGAAATGCTAAAAAGAATGCTGTTTTTCAAAGCTTACAAACTAACAAATAGCAGTAAATCTAATCAAAAGCTTGCTTTATCTACTGCATATCATGCTCAATGTTTGGGAAAACTGGCTAATACTTCATATAACCCCATCTGCCAGATTTAAAGGAAGAAGATTTGGAGCTGACTTGTACCTAAAGCTTGTATTGCCTGTTCCAGCAACATTCCCTGAGATCTCATGCAAATAAAACAGCTGTCATCCCATGTACCTAATACTGCATACAGTACATATACATGTACCTGAATCTTTTGTGAATTGATTCAGAGAGAAACATAATACTCTTTGTGAGTATTTACCTTTAACTGGGAGAAGGGGATGAGTTGGTGTATAAACATTATTCCAATGTCCTAATACTTTTGGTTCTGTTTTGGCATTACTCATGCTTTCAGGAGAAGAATTCAGCTGCACATTTGAGTATTATTCCAACGATGATAGGGAGGAAAAGTGTGGCTCAGTGTTTGCTGTGCTTGACTGAGAGAAAGAACCCTGCATTAAACTTTGGCATAGTTGGTCACAGAACTCAATTCTTTCATTATTTACCTAGGAATAATCCCCACTGAATTTAATGAGACACTTGGAATAAATATAGATATACTGTATTTGGCCTACACAGCAATATGGGTAAACGTATATTTCTCCCACTGCCTGAAGCTGGACCATCTGGGTTTAGGAGCAAGCCTTCTTCTGTTTGGCTCCCAGGGTATGGTAGGCCTTCCACAGGGAGATGGCATGTGGCTCCTTCCTCCCAGAAAATACAAACTTGGCAAAACAGCATCTCTTTCACCAAGCTGTTAACTGTTAATTTAACATTAATCATTCTGATTTTGATTTTAATCATACTGATCTTTCTGTTGTGTTTTCTGTATAAAATACAGAATATATTTTATAAACCACCCTGAGTGCTTACATAAGCAGAAAGATGGAATATAAGTTTAGTAATTTTTTTTTAAAAAAAAGCTAGCAAGTACTACAGATCACTTGGAGAGACCCTTCAATGAATGAGACAACACAGTCCTTTGATATTTGGACACTAAACACATACATAGCCACTTTTAATTATACCCACTTTTTATTGTAAGGGGAAAATGAATCCATAGATCCTTATCTAAATTTTACGTATTAGAAAATTCTTTTTAATTCTAATACCAATTAGCATTTGTGAACAATCACTGAAAACATGCCCAGGCAAAGTTTTAATATAAACAAGAGAAACATTCCACTTAAAAAGTAATTTTGCAAAATTGCAAACTACCAGAATATGGAATATGTTAACTACATTATTACGTCTGCACGCAGCCAGTCCCTAATGTGAGAATGACAAATGTTTTCAAAACTTTCTAAATTGACACCTTAAAGGATGCAGATACAGTGACTTTCTTCCAAAGGGTCCATGTCATCCAATAGAAGAGATGCAGCACTAACAGAAGTCCACAACGAACAGACGAGACTGCCTGTGTGGCTTCTTCCTCGCCTCCCCGTCCTGCCACTTTCAAGCTTGAGCACTTTGTTCTTAGGCAGTTGCAATTTACCATCATAAGGCTACCAAGAACAGACTAATCTTCAGAAGAAGAACAAATGAAGTATGTGTTTCACCATCATTTACTGAAGCACTGATATGGGGAGGGGTGGCCATAAACAAGTTATATACTTAAGCATTCACAAACCTAGCTTTAATTAAGAAAACAAAATTCAAAGAAATGTAAAAACAGCATCAAAAAGAAACATCAAAGAAAGATACGTGAAACATGTGAGCATGCCCATGGCTCATTGTTTTAGATCTATTAGCAACCATTTTGAAAGGAGTTTGTCTCTTAAGCTCTGTGCTAGCCTTCTGCCTGGTGCCTCCCAGCTGGGTTACATATGCAACTTCCACAATTCCCAACAAGGAGATGCAATGCCAACGTGTCTGGAAGGCAGCAGATTGTGGAAAGCAGGTCTACAGTGACTGCCAATGGCTCTTTAGAGTGTTTAGAGAAGGCTTTCTCTGAGCATCAGTCAGAACCCGAAAACCTGGACCCGTGAACGTGTGTGCTGCTCTACCACTGAGCTGCAGCCCTCCTACTTATATATGCTTAAAGAATTCATGTTAAAGAGTTGTTGCTACCTGCAGTTCCTGACATTCCTATCCTAAACAAGATAGTGGATTGAATACAGAATCTAGCAGGGGAGTGAAGGACAATTGTGGCCAATTGCTTGTCCTTTTACAGCCCTTTTTCCAGTCCTTCAAGTCAATTTTTTCAAGTAGGAGACTTGGAGGAAATCGCCAAAAAAATGCACCCTTTCTGCTAAATTAAAAGCTTTCCCCTAATGGAAGGGCATCTGTTAGGGGTTATGCTGGATCCAGACAGTAAAAATGTTGAGCCATCTGCACTGCAGTACTGTATAATTAACATTTGCAGCATCATTGCATAAGAAGCAGCCCTGTGCCCTGAATTGCTTTGCATCGCTATCACTATCAGCAGTCCTTATATCTTCCTGGGCAACATATCTAGGCTTCACCTCCCAATGCCATCTGAACCCACTGTAAATAAAAACAAAGATGAAATATTTATATGATCTGGAGAGAAACCAGAGCATTTTAAGTAGGAAACACATATGGGACCAAGACAGCAATAACATGAGCTATAAGGAAAACAACAGGAGCCACAGTTGTCAGGTCAGATTGTAGGTTTATTCCCAATTTGTTTGGGGCACTGATGGTGACATAATAGCACCAACATGTGATGAAGCTTAGTGCCTTAGCCTTAGAACCCAGGTGAGCCTGATGGCTGGATCAGAATTCTTTTGGACTTTGGTTCTCCCTGATCAAAGTTCAATAATGTACAAAAGATCCTTTCCCATATTCTGCATATCACCATCTGGTTAAAGAAGATATACTATTGGATTTCTTTCTGTTCTATTTAAAAAAAACACACCAAAGTCCTGCCGGAAAAAAATTGATTATACAATTGATTAAATTATTTGCCCTGAAAGCTATATTGTCTTCACACCTCACATGTTCCTCCAGAATCCATACAGGAAAGATATAGCTGTCTGGGGAATTCTGGGAGTTGGTCCACATATCTTCAAGCTGCCAGGGTTGAAAATCACTGCAGTAATGTATAAGATTCCTTCTCTTTCTTCAGCTTTAGGCAAACCTCAGGCTCATGTCTCAGTTTCTTGCTTCCTATTGCCTTGAGGGGGAAATCTTTAGCAGCTCATTCATTCAAAATACCTCTAGTATCATGTGTGAAACCCACAAGATGGGCCATTGTTACTGGGCCACTTGCTATCCAAAAGCAGATTTGCTGGTCTGAAGACACCTCAATTTAGGACTAGACTGACACTTGGGACTGCGTAAGTATTAGCTCCTCAGATCCTCTACCAGCCGCTCTGCATCCACAGCAAAGCAGGGAAAACATGGGCAGCATTCACCAGAGGAAATAAATGAATAATTCATGATTAAAAAGAGAGGATTGAATTGTGTTTTATTTACTCAGAACACTAGCTTGTGCCTCTCTCACTCTTCTGTTAAATAAGACCTCAGTAGTAATATATTCACCCCACCTCTACTGATTTTTTAAAAAGTAGCATAGCTGAAAATATGTTCAATCAGATAAGGGTCTGACTCATTTGTCATGTGCTAAGAAGCTGCTTTCACCAATCTGCTCCCTGCCATGTAACTAAGACTCAGAAAATGGGGAGGGGTTATAGAAATAGGCATAGGAAGATTGTGGGTTGCAGCATATGAAAAGTAGCAATCAACAAACTGCATCAAGCTTCAAGAGGTCCTTTTTGTCTAGCAATGGGCTCTTGGAAAGATTCTGAGAGCCTTAGCTTTCATTCTTCTAAAGTACAGTAACTGATTAAAATCATATTAGACTTTTGCCCTTGCAAAAATAAGTTTTGGGATAAGATCTGATAGGGTGTGAATGCAATATCTACCTCTAAGGCAGTGCATCTGTTTACAATTTGATGCCATCTTTAAAAAGCTATGCCAAAAAAACCCTCTTATCTACATTTGCCAACTCCTAATTTCTTTGTGAAGGACAAAATCCCAAGGGCTTCAAATAAACACTTTTCTGCAATGCATTTTGTAGTCATGCTCCTGAATACATTAGGTGCAAACGGCAAGCTTTCTCTGCAAACCCTTATCAGTTAAGATATGATGTGTTAATGGAAGGCCTCAGATTAGACAACCAGTTAAGTCAGTTTTAGCAACCTTCTCTCAAATGTTATTTAATACTGACCAGGGGTCTATACGTATTTCTGCAATAACAGAAGACAAATTCCTTTTTTCCACAAAAGGGTTTTATTTTTCATTTTCCTGCCACTTAGTCCTTTTCACATACAGAGAGAGGCCCAGAGCTTTTATGCGAGGTACTCTATTTCCTTATAGACTGACAGGTCCTGAAGTCAACAGGAGGTGAATCTTTTTATTTTTTTCCTTCTATGTATGTGGATGGTGTGCATGAATATGTGCTGATAATGATGTTAATGTCTTTAAATATCTTTATAGATAGACATGAAGAGTGCATATGTGAGACTGAGGGCTCTAGATCTTCCACAATCTCCAATAATGTGTGGCCCCACATGATATTCAATGTCTATCTAGCTCTCAGGGTAAAATAACAATCCATTCCTGAAAAACAGAAAAGGTAGCTTCTTTGTCACTGCAAGCAAGGAAAATAAAAAGAATCACACACTCACACAAAGGAAATGTGAATAGACAATAAGTGGATTTTTTATTAATCTTGATGATCTCTGGGAGGACAGGATGCCAGGCCAACAGTTCCCAAGAAAAAGAGGATCATCTCAACCTGCTCCTTCTTCACAGGGCAGGAAAAATGACATTCCTTTGCTGTCTGCTTCTTCTCTTACTCACTGGGGATACAAAAGAATGACTCCTAGTTGTTGGGATACAGGCAATAGTATGCTGACTTGCAAAATAGTCTCTAGATTAGAGATCTTAGCTTGCACAGAATAGGGTGGACATGATGGGGATAGAATTGGACTTTGGTTGCCCTTGTGGCATAGGGAAGAAGGAAAATCAAGGAAGTCCTGGTTGGATGTAATGATGAGTTCCTCAAAAGAGAAAGGTGAGAAGTTTAAAGGATGGTTTGAAAGCACTAGAAAAGTCTAGTGAATGGTGATGGTGTAAACTAATTCTAACTATATTTTCTTTCCTTATTATCTCATGTCTTTAACATATTTGTCTTACTCTTGTTTTGTGTTCTGCGTAACATTGCTTACACAAAAAGGAATAGGATAAGTATGTACATGTTATAATCACTGCAACGAAACTGACTTCAAAGGAAGGCAAGTCCAGATTTTTCTTTTTTCCTCAAATTCCAGCTTCAGTCCTTTCAGTGGCATTCTGCAGAGAATACAGCCATCCCTGTTCTCTTCAAAATGGGATGGGGCAGTCAAAATCCTTATAGGGACCCTGCAGTGAAAGCTGAGATCTGATCCCTAGTATGCACTCAGGCTTAAGAAACCATCTTTTGTAGACAATAAGTTTTCCAGGTCTGTGGTTATTCCAGATTTATATAAATAGATCTCTTCATAAAAGAGTTATCATTGGCATTTAAAACTGTAATTCTGGAGTCCCAATGTGACGCCCTGCATTGTTTTAAGCATTCTTATAAATGTCATTTGGAATGTGTATACTTTGGTTTGAGAGCGTTACCTTTTCTTTAGCTTCATCAATGGAATAAGTGTTCCATGCCATTGTGAGCATGTGCACAGCATGCTTTTAAAATTCCAAATGGGGCTACCTTATGTCAAAATGTTGGGGATTCATTGTCTAGTTTGTGTTTACACAGCCACATTCCAAAGAGAAAAGTGAATGTCAAAATCATGAAAAAGATTATATTCTTACAACATGATGTGATTTTGAATGCTGTAAAAACATTATCCCCCAGAAAAAAAAAGCAACTGTTGATAGTAAACAGATTGTAAATAGATTGTCCAATGAGATCTCAATAAACACTTTCCTTCATCAATTTTTATGAAGAGACACTTATGATTTCAGATTACCAAGGGACCTTTATTTTATTTAATCAAAGTAAAATATAGAATGTCTCAATTTGTCTGTGATTCTGTCAGCATTTATTGTCCCTATAGGAATTGTTTAAGAAAAGGAAATTGTTCATCTTAGGATGATTTGGCAGTATTCATTTGTGCCGTTTTTGTCATCAGAATTAATCAAATAAGACAGTCTTGACACATTCTATTTCTATCATAGTTCATTGTGAAAGCTGAACAACTTAATAGAATATTATCTGTACACTGAAATTTAAGATAGGCCTCCTACAGGAAATTCCCAGGAAGGCATCTTTGTAGACTTTCAATTAATTTAAGTTTTTTTTCCCTTAAATGAAATAGTAAAATAAGACATGTTAGATGCTTAGTTCCAAAATATCCTACGAAACTGGCATTCAGAGTCACACCAATAACTGCAAAACTTTAGCTTTTCAGTTGGATTATGCTGAAGTGGATGCGATCAAGTTAAGTTATATCTGGTGGCAAATGTCAATTTAGTTAACTATTCTGTTAGAAAGGTTTTGAGGAAAATAGAAACATTTCATAACATTCTTATATAAAAATTCTGTTGTGGTTTTATTGATCATTTTCCTCCAAGATGTATAAAATGGTGCAGTGTAAAAAAGTAATTCAATTTTTGTTATGAACTATCAGATTTATTATAGCAAATGCTGAACAGCTGAAGTACATCTCTCTTTGGAACAGTGGTATTTAAAACAATTGGAAACTGCATTGCCAAAACAATTTAGAAAACAGCACAGAATCTTAGTTAAGGATACTTTGATTCCATTTTAGCTCCATTGAGGGAGGTTATATTAAAAACATAATGCATAATAGATTAACCTCATGTTGGACAGAAATATTGAATATGGATGTTCAAAATTTCTTAAGCCTACCAATGTATTAATATACAATGTGAAGTTATTTTTTAAAAATAATTATTTGCTTCGACAGACATATTTGAAACATGTTGTGGGGAAAATATCACTGTGGCTTCATTAATGCATTTATTGTCAGATCAGCAGCACATAAACTGTGATAGCATTGTGTAGTCTCTGCCCATCTGACCTCTACTTGAAGGTTTATTTGTTCAGGGCTGGGGTTTACTCTTATGATAAGGTGAAGTACCTTGGCTTTTAGGATACAACTGAACTTTAACTCCCAACAGCTTCAGACACCTTGAAAAAGGCTGAAAGATGCAGTTGAAGGCTACAGGTTCCCCTTATTTGTGCTATGCTTTGGAGTCAAACAAGAAACTCTGCTTTTAAAAATATTACTTCAGCCCACAGATTACATATCATGGACAGTATTCTCTAAAGATAATCACAGAAATGTGGCAATAACATTTGAACATGGAAATTAGTTCACAACACAATTGAAATCATCTTTGAATCAGCTCTTTCCCCCTCCCAATGATGGGATTTAGGTTGACTTCCAAGTGAACTTTTAATTCTAAGTTGCACACTCATAATCACTAGTTCATTTTTTTCACGGCAATGTCTTCCCACAACTCTCTAAAAAACATTTGTTAACTTAGTCACTGAAGATGCAATGGGACTACATAGAATGCAGAGAAGTTATTGTGGAGTTTACAATGGCAGAAGAAAAAGGACTTCAAAATCTGGCACATGGAAGCACATAGCTGACTAAGCAAAATTGGACCTGGTTAATACTTGGAACATCAGGAAAGACCACCACACTGCAGACTAGACCAGAAAGTTAAAAAACAAAAATTCTAGTAGAAGGGCAATGGCAGAGTACTTCCATATTGCTATCAAGCACAGAGACATATCCATGTAAGGGCCAGGATTGAAATGCTACTCAAGGAAAATTTTATTACATCACTGCAAAGGCACAGAGGTTGGAGAGATGTGATAAATTCATTCACCATGTACTTAGAAACTAGATCTGCCCCTCCCATAACTATGCCTCCTTACAGACTTCCTTCACGGCAGTCTGGACTGCAAAAGTATTACTCCAAGAACGAGATTGTAAGAGTTCAGTATTGTTCCAGTGAATACTCGCCTTTCAGATGAATTACCTATGTATGGGCAATTTAGGGTGGCAAAACTCAAGTTCATTTTCTCCTGTTTTTTTCTACAGAAAGGGCTGGACATATGCATACATACATACGCACACTCACTTTATGTGAAAGACAGCAGCCTCCATGTGCTCACAGTTTTGATAACTGTCAGCCTTATTCATGTGACAATTACTGTGATTCTCACACCTCCATTCTTGCCCTACAGCTTCTACTGGGACTTCGGAAGAAAATACTGATTTTGGAGACACACAGGCTGCTTCTCTGGGTCCCTTCAAATCTTTAAGCCACTGACAAAGCTATGAGAGAGTTCACATTTGATTCATTCTGCTTCAGATGAGTCGAGGCTCAATTTGGTGCTCTCTCAAACCTTTCCAAATCATCAAAGTTCAATTTTCCCATTTGGCTGTACTGATACACATTACGTATAATTGGATTCCTTCCCATCTTATACTTTGCACCTGGCTCCACCCCAGGCAATATTTTGCACTCAACTACCTTAGTTAAAACACAAAGTAGATATCATAACCTTTCAATCTGCTCATATCTGATCTACAATTTATCAGTGGTCATTGAGCTTGTCAGCGTGTTTTAAAGTCATTTTAAAGAATTAATCAAGTAAATATACAATGAAAACAGGGACAATTCGATTCTTCATACAGTTTCTTTTAACTATGGAAAGATCCTGCTTTTCTGCACATTCCCAGGAATTATGAAAATGTTTTTGTGCCCCCGCCGCCTCTTTATTATTTGCCATTAAGCCAATGTAAATTCTCAGCAACCAACCAGAGAGACTTCTCCAGAATGATCTATCCCCAACCTGACTGTTCAGGTCTTCCAATGATTCACCATCACCACTGTAATAGAGTGCATCTACCTTGCTGCTGGTCATCCTCTTCTCTTTCTTTCTACCTTTCCCAGTGTTATAGACTTCTCAAGAAAGCTGTATCTTTGCATAATGTATACAAATTATAATAACTTGAGCCCCATGTTTTGTACCTCAAGTGAGAACTCTGGAGTGATTTGTTCTAGGATCCATTTGTTTGTTTTCTTGGCTATCCATGTATTCCTATGAGTCTTCTTCAACATAAAAGTTCAAAGATGTCAATACTCTTTCTATTTATTCTTCAATAGCTTCAGTTGCTTCTATAAAGCCAAAGAGGAAGTGAAGGTACCTCATTCATAAGTAGGGTGGAAGCCAATTGGAATGGCAAAGCAGGGACAGAACAATCCTTTACCTGTCCAATCAGCTGCAAATTGGATGGATATGATATATTATGTATGGGCTAGACCGTCCCAAGTCCAGATGGGAGATTCCACAGAAGGTTGTGGAGAATGACAGAGCTAAGGTCCTGTGGGACTTCCAGATCCAGACAGACAGGCAGGTACTGGCCAATCAACCAGACATCGTGGTAGTAGACAAGGACCAGAAGACAGCAATGGTGATAGATGTAGCAGTGCCAAGTGACAGCAACATCAGAAAGGAGTATGAGAAGCTGGAGAAGTACCAGGACCTGAAGGAGGAATTAGAGAGGATGTGGAAAGTGAAGGCCAAAATGGTCCCAGTGGTGGTAGGGGCACTTGGGGCTGTGACTCCCAAACTGGGAGAGTGGCTCCAACAAATCCCAGGAACAACATCAGAGCTCTCTGTCCAGAAGAGTGAAGTGATAGGAACAGCTAAGATACTGTGCAGAATCCCCGAACTCCCAGGCCTCTGTTAGAGGACCCGAGGTTGAAGAAGACACATACCACCCATAGGGGTGAGAAGGGATTTTTTATATATATATGATATATATAAACAAGTAAGTGAATAGTTGAACCCCTTAACTCCAGCCACTTATTTGGACTGTATCATCATCCACTGCAGGAATATCGCCCAGAGTCCCTCCTTTGTGGGGAGATGGGTGGTGATAAAAGTTTGATAAAGAAATAAAAATAAAAGAAATAAAATAAAATACCACTCCCAGCAGATTTCTGTTGAGGCAGTGCAGCATTTGGGCAAAACCAGAAAGGTTCTCTACTCTGATTTACATAAATATTGACCCTGAAGCTTCTATTCCAGTGAGAGCCTATGTTAATTTAAACCACATTGGCCTATGTTAAATTAATCCCATTTGTTATCAGTTGGTCTACACAGTTACTGAGCCACCTGTTAACCACTGTAGCTGGCTTCATTTGCTATAAGTCTTAATTCCTTTCTCCTTCTCATAGTTATGATTTTGATCATTCTGCTGTATATGGCATTCTCTCTCTCTCCACACAACGTTCCTTAAACATTTATCTACAAAGCAAGCAAAAAACATAATCATCATTTACTAATCTGAAGAATGTGAGAAAAGATGTTTTCTGTTTCCCCAACAGAACCACCAGCAAATTGCTTGGATCAGTCCTGAAAATGTGACAGTAATGCACAACACATACTTGGCTGAATTGAGATTGGGTTATATGGCACATGCTTTAAAAAGCTTTAAAAGCTTTGCCATCTCTCTCTTTCTTCCTTCCTTCCTTCCATAAGAGACATCACCCTTAGAAGAGTTTAACTTCTCCATAGAGAAGATAGAGCGAGATTGCACTCTAAGCAAACTTGGGAAGTTTCCAAGGCCCAGTTGTCCATGACGGCATGGGCTTGTAGGGCATGTCTTATTCCTTCTCACCTGTTGACTTGTCCTCACTTCAGCTCTGTATGAACAAAGGGGCACTTTGTGCAACTTGGAATAGATCTTGGTGGATCAAGCCCCAAACTCACCAAGTTCTGTAGCTGCTTTCCTAATTAAAAGTGTCACATTTGCATTGTATCTAGGATCATACAGCACTTTAGATTCTATTCCAAAAAGCTGCTTTGGAATGTGCAGGAATGCAAATGCAGTTTAAGTTTGCAACTCTTTAAAAGAGCTGCATCTTTTCCCAACATCACACAGGAGCTGTACAGAGCGACCATGTGATCTTGGGAAAACATGCAGCTGCTTTAAAGAGTTGCAGACCAGTGCTATATTTACAGACCCATATTTACAGACCCAAGTATTCCAAAGCACCTTACTGGCACTGCATCCAAACTACTCCATAGCCTTAATAATATCAATTTCTTTGGTTTTGTTCTATTTTGTGGAGAATCAGCTAGATATGGTTGCAAGTCAGTAAATCTGTCCTCTAGACCCAAAGGGTTATCCAAGCCAGTTTCTGCATTTAAACCCAGTTAAGTAAAGTAGATAAGAGAAGGTTCAGGCTAAAAGAGTAACCTTAATCTAGGTGAAATTTGATATATGCAGGGAACAGGTCATGGTCTCAGGTTCCAATGTAGAAGATTCAAAGGCAGGCTTATAAAGATCACAGAAACCAGCCTCTTCCAGCCTCAACCAGTGTGCATGGTATTTCCAATTCCCAAGAATTTACCCATTCATATTCAGATCCATACACATCCACCTACATGCAGCTAATCTGACTAGCAAAGGAATGTTCTGTCCCTGTTTTGCTCATTCCTGACAGTGGTCATTCCGAAGGTGGAACCAGTGCAGATGTGACAAGTGTGTGCAATTTTAACAGGGACTATTGCATTCTCATCAATTATAAAAAGCTGACCTGAACTGGGGGATCCTGGGAAGAAAAGCAAGTTCCCGGGAACCCAGTTTATATGGAAAGTAAAGAATTTTTGAGTAGACTGCTGGAAGTAAAAATTCCTAAAATATTGATGCAAGCCTCCTTAAATAATTTATCAACCAGATCCATATAAGGATAGTAATTTTTGAGTCAGAGGAATTATCATTGTCTCCTCAGCCCTACTTGGTCCCTGAGAATAATTAAATGCTGTAATAGCTTTTAATGATATCCTTACTTTGCTTAATTATATCTTTGACTTTGTTGTCATTACAGAATGATTTAATTCTTATACGATATGCTGTATTAAATTGCAGAAACATGTAGAAAGGTTTTTTTTTAATGCCCTTGGATACTGGGCATCAGGAAGGATTCAAAGATTATGTCTCATGAAGTCAGTGTTGATTCCTAATGATCATATAGATTTTCTCCAGGATGATTTGTCCCCAGTCTGGCCTTGTAATATGTAGAAAGATTTTTGTTAAAAGTTTTTAGATACTACTGAGTACATTCCTTTTACTTGACACCCAGTATTACTAAATTAGTGACAGGGAAGCCCCATGAAATCTATTTGTCTGAAATTGAATAGGTATATTCCTATGCCTTTGCAGTTACTATAGTTCTATCCCCTGAACAAAAACTGCATGTGCATGTATGTATATGTATATACGTATATGTATTATACGTACGTCTGTGTGCATTATATACACACACACAGAGACACACATATTGTATATACTTGCATTACACATGTATTAATGGATGCATTATGACATATGCAGATATTACTTATGAGTGCATTATTAAAATGAGAACATTTGAATTCCATTCGTCAGGCCCAACTTGTTAATCCCTTTATCATGCTTCTGACTGTAAAGACAGCCTACCTCCACACCCTCCAGAGTCCAGATCTTCCTCTACATTCCCTTCTCTTTCCTGAAAAGGGCTGCTGCCACTTGATTTGGCCTTAAAGCACTGCCTCCTGGAACACGGAACGGCTTTTTGGGGAATCTTAGTTGTAAAAAATATCCAGGAGCATTCTGTAGTGAGCAAGCAGCTCATCTCATCACCGCCAGTGCTAGGTAAGTTTCAGTAAGAAAAGAAAGTTCAAAGAAAAAAAACCCAAGCAAAATTTTACTGCTGTCATTCCAGCAGCTGACAAACAAATATCTGACAAACAGACAGCAAAAACAGTTTCATACTACCAATTTTTTTGGTCCTTACGTGTGTCAGTTTGATAGCCTAACTTCATCATATTCATATATCACTAATATAATCAGATACATTTTACTCAGTGACAGGAGTCCTTTCTGAAAAATTTCATGATAGCAACCAGTATCAACTGCTGGAATGATTGCAGTAAAATTTTGCTTGGGATTTTTTCTAAATAGCACAAGCCATTCCACATGGTTATTCTGCAGGATATGCAGATGACGATTTCCATAGTGCTTATTTCCTGGTTCCTGTTTCAGACAGAGTCCCCTGTCTCATTTGTATCTTTCAAACTCAGGAAGCCTTATTTTTATTTCATGATATTCTCATGTTCCTGGGTAAGAAACTAAATGTGCAACTGGTAAAATCTTTTGAAGCTCAGAATTAATTCTAAGAGCCTGGGAATTTGATTTTCAGAACAGAACTTCAAAGCTTTTAAGCATTAGGAATGCAGCACGCTAATCTCCAAAGTGACACAATCCATCTCACCTTCTATTATCAAGCAAATAGCTCTAATTAAGAATGCCAAGTTCATTTTCTGATTTCTTCTGAAGTATAGATCTTTACCACTGTGAAACCTGCTTTTACCACTCACAGGAATATGGCTGTTCTGCATTTAATTCTTAAAATCAAATGATGCTTCTTGACTCAGGATTTTGAATTATTGTTTAAACATAGCCCTTAGAAGCTTGGAAACATTTCCTATGCACCTCCAAATATTTCATGTACTGTATTTCATCTGTCTTTCTTTCTTGGGTTCCAAGGCCACCCAACTCTAGGTGGCTTCATAAAGTTACAAGAAACAGCATTATTATATATAAAAAAATAACAATTGTCCAAAAGGGAAAAACATACTATCCTTCCACACCAAGCCCCCCACAATTTAAAAGGGCCTGCCCAAATATTCTAATCCAAGGTCTGGAAAGAAGCCAGGTTAGAAGGTGAGGGCCATACCAATTTCCAGGAGATGCTGTTCCAAAAGGCAATTACAGCAACAGAGAAGGCCTGCCTCCAGGGATGACATTGCTTAATGGACAGAACCCAAAGCAAGCCAACTTCTACAGAGGAGCACATATGATGGGCAGGCACTTTGGGAGATGCAGTTCCTCCAATAGTTAGGCCCTAGGCCATGTAGGGCTTCAGCAATTCAGCAGTTTGAAGTGCATCTAGAAACTAACTGGCAACAAGTGCCGCTCACAGAGCGGCGGTATTATACGGGCATAGGAAGGCTTGTCCATCACTGCTTCTGCTGCTGCATTCCAGACCAGCTGTAGCTTCTGAGGGCGACAAAGGTCTTCAAGGGCAGCAATAATCCTCCTGCAAGGTGACCAAGGCATGAGTGTTGTGAGGAGGGCCTCTCAATCCAGGAATGGGTACAAGTGGCAAACAAGTTGAACCTATGGAAAGTTCAGGAATATCCCCAGACTGTGGACCAATCCTGTGTCAGGCAATGCAACCCTGTTCAGGACCAAAACCCTCAAAACTGGGAGGACGAAGCACCCATAGTCGCTTGGTTTTGCTAGGGCTGAGTCTGAGCCTATTCCTTCCCATCCAGACCGCAACAGCCTCCAGGAACTGGGACAAGACTTTGGCAGCATTGCTTGATCAGCTAGGGTCAAGATCTACAACTGAGTATCATCAGTAGACTGTTGATACCTGACCCTAAACCAATGGATGACCTTCCCCAGAAGCTTTGTGTAGAGAAGTGAGAGACCAAGACCTAAGGAACCCCACAAATCTTTGAAATAATGAATTGACAGATTGAGGGTTTGACAGAAAACTACATGACATGAGGTATGCTATGTAAATTGTTTCAGAAAATAAATTAGCCCTCCCAGAAATAGCAAATTATTAGTGTGGGAGAAAGACACTTTCTTCAAGTGTTCCTTGTGGCCTTCACAGATCTGATCAGTCTGTGAAATGAGGCAATTTGGTGCTCTCCACAAACTCTGAATTCCAACTTCAATAAAGACCTGATAGTTTGGCGAATGATAAACAATGGTGGGTATTGTTTAATACTTCTGGAAATACCAAGTAAGGAAAACAGGATATTAGACTAGATGGACCCTTGACCCATCCAGACAATCTCTTTTTATGAAACAACTGTGTGTTTCTCAGATATTCATTCCAATTGCTCAGGACATAATTGCTAATTATGTCTGGTTAAAAGTTGTTAGCCCCCCCAGTTAGACCATGAATCAACTGCACAGGAAGGTCAAGGTTCCTTACTGACAGTGGCTATAATGCCAGAATCTTGCAAGTCTGATTGTGCTGTACCCACTCCCCTTCTTATATGCATGTGAATTAGGGAGGTGTCTGCCTGAGCCACTTCCACATACTTTCTGCTTGTTTTGGACTTAAGCCATGTTTTTCTCCTCATCACTTTTGTAACAGATCTGGACTGCCAATGTCATCTTTCTTACTTTCTACAGTAGCATATCTACTGGCTGCATGCTTGATAGTGAAGGTAAGACAAAAACAGACTGGCACCCCCTTATAGCATTGTTTTATGTCTATTTTTATAGGTCGACTAACACTTGGTGGAGTGGCCATGAAAGCCTTGGAAAAGATATTTAGATGTCGTGATGTATCTATATCTACAAAGATCAGAATAGTGCAAGCAATGGTATTCCCTAAGCCACTCATTGAGAGCTAGGTGACAGGTACAGATAGAACATTCTCCAAACAGCAGCCACCTTTTACATTATTCGGATGAGTCTATCTAGTGCTTCCCATGGCATCATGAAAAAAATCAGGATGCACAGCAAACACAACCTCCACAAGGCAAAAACAGATGAGCAATTGGAGGGAACAGCAATAATTCTCTGCCCAATCCTTCCTGACAAAAGGGAAAACCATGAAATCTTTCTCAATTCTGTAATCCTATCAAAAGTTGAGCTCAGCTTCAAGGTGCCTTTATCTTACCTTTCTCTACACCATACTTTATTTATGTCTTGCCTTTTAGGGATGTGCAAAACATTCCAGGCACAGACCATCCCATACCCGGAACACCACATTCAGGCAGCCTGTACCCAGACCAACATACACATTTATGGTCCAGGCATAGGCTCAGAGGATATGCATTCCAGGCACATATGTTCCAGAGTAGGAGATAGCAGAAAAATGCCATCTGGCAAGAATGCTCAGCACACAGCTACAGAAAGGAGAAGGAAGGGAGGAATTGGAACAGAGGAAAGGGAACTGCACCAGATGGGTTACGCTGTGCTTGAATTTAAGCACAACAGGAGGGGGGGAAGATGCTGGAAATAAGATTATTAAATTTAGTTAATAATTAAATGGATGACACTAAAATGATTATCTGGGTTACTCTCCTAAAAGCAGAGGGAGCGACAACTATGCAATAGCAGATAGCCTTTCACCTGTTAGGAAAGAGCATCTTCAGAAAGGCCTCTCCCGTAGATCCTTCATAGCTTCGCAATAGAAGCAGCTTTTGCTACCCGGGGAGGAGGCACGCCAGCAAGAGAAGACCAGTGCTTGTGGACAGTTTGGAAGCGTGGATTTGGCCTGTAATACTTCCTGGACGAAAAGAACATGCAGAAGCCCTTGCATGTTCATTCCTCTTTCTGGGTGAGATTATTCACGGAAGCACCTCCAGCAGCGGCGCAGCTTCTCCTCCTAAGCCACGAGGGAGGTGTGTGTGATTTTGCACTGTGCCCACCAAAGAGTAGGGGGTAAGCGGAAGGATGTAACAGTTAAAACTAGGAGAGTGAAAAAGGCCGAGTTCCCTAACGCGCGCCGATTCGACTCTACACTACTGTATTGTACTATACTGCAGGGCTGGGGAAACCGAGGTACTAAAGACAACCGCTGTCTTTTTGTTCCTCTCCATCCGCCTCACCGAAGGTCTTTTACTCCATCCTTCCCACTACAGCGGTCGAGAAAGCATCCGAGCCTTTCTCCCGCTTGCAGATATATCTCCTTGCAGAAAGCGCAGCGTTGCCGTCCCTCCCTCCCCCGCCGCTTTCCCTTCAAAATAAAAGCCGCCCAGCGACATGCACTTTTTGCGTAACTTTCCTCCCTGGAGAAGAAGCGCCACTAAGGGAGAACGAAGGGCTGCACTCGCCTGCGCGCCGCCTCCGCCCCTTTTACAAGTTTTATAACTCGCCGGGTTTCCGTGTCCTGTGACTCCAGTCAGGTGGTTCCCGCCTTCTTTTCCTCCGTGCGTGCTGGGTGTCCGGACATATCTTCCCGCCAAAGAATCGGGATTGGACAAAGGAAGTTCCTGGAGCCGCGGTAGCCACGTGAGGGAGCGATCCCAGCTTCCTTCCTTGCTTCTGCCGGGCTGGGTTTTCGCACGAGCGCAGTTCCAGCGCCGGAGAGCGTGGAGGCCGACGAGTCGCGAGGCCGGAATGGCTGGAGCAGAGAGAGGCGGGGGCGGCGGCAGCTCCAGAGCACCTGAGAGTCGGGAACATCTCTTTAAGGTTTTAGTCATCGGGGAGCTGGGCGTCGGCAAAACAAGTATCATCAAGCGCTACGTCCACCAGCTGTTCTCCCAGCACTACCGGGCTACCATCGGGGTGGATTTCGCTCTCAAAGTCCTCAACTGGGACACCAGGACCCTGGTCAGGTTGCAACTCTGGGACATCGCAGGTGAGAGGGCGAGAGAAGGTGTGCTGGGGAATGGCCAGTCCGTCCAGACGGGAACTGGATTTCCTCAGCTGGAGGGGAGACAGCAAGCTGCAACTGGTTTCCATAAAAGAAAGACAGTGAGGCGTACAGGATTGAGTTCTGGAAATGGACTGGGAAGACTCGAGTTCAGATTCCTGCTCAATTTCTGAAATCATTCTCTTTTCTCTCGGTTTCAGCTTTAAATAGCTTAAGAGAATGATAGGAGAATAAAGGTGCTTCTTTGAATGGTACCATTCTGAGCTCCTAGGAAGAGTGGGGAGATCTTTTTAAGGAATCTGGGAGTCATATTTGCTATAATTTGGAAGACTCAATATTTGTTTTGTCCTGTAGATACACTCATTGGTAGCTTTGACACATATATAGATGTGCACTGTGTACGTACATCAGAATACGCAGGAGTTTTCCTCCATGGTTCATCCACTTCCTTTTGTTCTATGTAGAAGGGATATTCATTCAGGAAAAATACCAGAGGTTAATGAGCTTTTACACAAATTTTAAATATGGTCAAATGTTAGGTTTCAAGGCTTTTGTTAAAATTTCCAGCTTTAAACCACACCCCCATTGTGTCCAACTTTTTTCTCAGCAGCTGCTTGATAGAGTTTCCAAAGATTAAAACTTTTTTTTCACACTGATGATGGGAAAGCTTCACCTCTTTGATATTGACAGCTGTGGCATGGGTAGGGAAACACACACATTTTGGTGCTGCATCTATAATTTTCCAGACAGTCTCAATTGAAGAGATTTCTCTGCTTTACTGTTGGTCACTCTGAAAATAGTAACTATCTGAAAAACTGCGAGATTTGTGGCATTTTCTCTCCTATTCAGTAAACAGTGGTGGTATTTTTTTTCTGCTTGCTTTTTTCATTGTTTAAAGTTCCGGTAGTGGTAAATTGCAGAGGACCTTAATACGAAGTTTCATATTGCTGAATTCCTGTTTTGTAAGTGTAATAAGTCAAATTAAAATACATTCCTCTTTTTTCTGAGAGATCTATTTATCGAATTCTGCCTTTAAACCATTTTACAGAGCAGCTGAATGCAAGACACATTCTACACCCAAACCTTGGCCCTGAAACTGGGTGTAACTAGATTGTTTGGAGCCTGTGCTTGAGTGACAATGGATTACAGCTAGATATAAATTTGGGAGGTGAGAGAAAGACCATTGTCACTGACTGGTTTTGTCTATTAAATATATTAATAAAATGGGGGAATCTAGGCCCTAATCCTAACTGAGCAAAAGAAAAAAGACCCAGTTTTTATAGTAAGAATTAGTGCATATCCTTAATTTCAGTAGTTTTCCATCTGCACGTGGGAGTTGTATTGTTGGAACTGCAGTCTTCATCTTCCCCAGTGTCCTTCAGACTCTATAATCTGCAGTTAGGATGGTCACTGAATTTACTGGCCAGGGATTATGGGAACTAGAAATCTAACAGATTTAGAGAACACTAAGTTGGGGAAGACTGATGTCCTTCCATAAAGATAGTGATCTACCTATTGCCCAGCCCTTTAACTGCTAGCTAGAGCTGTATTTTAACAGGGCTTTTTTACAAATATTACTTTCCTCTTTATATTTAAATAGTACACCCACCTTTGTCTCCAGAAGATACTGGGTTTGGTCACATTAGCATTATTTGACAGTGCTCTTCCACAATCATCTAAAAATATAGCCACTGGCAGAAACTACATAAATCAAAACCATAATGTGGTTTGCTTGTCTTTGGCTTAGTAACTGTGTGTTAACCAAGCCTTGTGGTTTATAAAACTTTGGCTTAACACTGTATAAACTCAGCCACTGTGGCTTATTCTACAAGCCATGATTAAAGCAAACTGTGTTAGCATAGTGTGTGAATCCAGCCACTGCATTGCCACATCATGATCACTGTATAATCATGTTCACATTAACAACTTTCAGTGTCTGTTCCCTACAGTAGAACCAGCCTTAGAGTCAAAGCCTAACAATGTTTTCTCAGGAGTAATTCTCATCTGGGACAAGCAAGTATTGTGCTAGAATTCACTGCAATAAATATGAATGGGAAAACATGTGTTCTTCCCCCACATTGGAACAATACACAAATATTTCAATTAAGAGAGTTTGACTTATGCTGAATAGTAATGTATTTATTAAACTGATGCCCTTCATTTCTGCTTATATAGGCACTCAAGTTGGCTAACAAGAATAGTGTGATAAAGCTTACAGAAGGGCACTTTTTTGAGACAAGACAACCCTGGTCAGAATACATGTAGGCTCTATACACCCAACACTCAACTAATCTGACTAAAAGCCTAGCAGATGAATTTGAGCAGCATATACTAGGTTAATGTGTGTTAACTTTGATTAAGGTTTGGGGAAGCTGTTTTGTGGCAGGGTGTTGTGTGATGCAGCCCATTAGGTTAATTTATGGCTCAACTGTGCAAATCCAGAAAATCATTTAATTAAGTAACCAGGTTAAATGTTTCAGGAATGCAGCCATACAGAACAAGCTCTCTCCTGAATCTGCCTGCTTTGCAGATAAGGAATTCCCAATCCCAGTCTTTTGCCTTCTGCATAAATCTGCTTACCTAGCATGGCCAATAGCTATGATGGATTTATAGTCCATCCCAGCCAAAGGACACCAGCAGGAAGTAATTAGGCAGAAGGCAAGGGTCTCCTAAAGGAACAGTATTGCTGGTAAGCTTCATTGGCACACTGCCTGAACGTACTCAACACACTAATAATTCAGTTGTGTTGAAGTTCTAAAAAATGCCATCAGTTAGGTTTGAAAAAGACTGGAGGGCATTTCAGAAAACTCAATATAAGACCTGCTAAACCTGTTGTGAGTTGGCCAGTCTATAAGATGCGAGTAAACCCCAGAAAGCAATTCCAAACAAAACATCTACTAGCCACTGATTAATTTCTTAAATCCTTACACATCCCAGGGGAAATTATTGTGCTATATACCACATAGTCTCTACTCCCACTGCACATTTCTAAATAGGAAGTATCACTCATGAATAGGTAGGGATGCTAACAGGTCCTTTCCTTTGCATATAGTTATGGCAGTATGTAAATGGAGAACTAATGGGCCCTGTGGTTTTCTAGCCTGGAGGAAATAATTCTCTGACTCTGAATGCAAGGTGTAACCTCATTTTAATAATACTACCACTAACTTTGAGACTGTCTTTGGACTGCAGACTTCATGGCTAAAACGGTCTTTTTTTTCCCTTGTATCCTCTCATCCCACTTTTTAACATCTTACCTAAAGAAAAATACTGAAAATTTGTATGCCCCTTTGTGACATTTTTGTTTGTCCTGAAAAGCTATGAACTGTAGTACTAATAGTCTCCATTATTTGGGCAGAATTTTAAGTTATGAACAATTTAAGACTGTAAATAAAGCAGACTGTAATTACATGTAGACACTTAAATTGAACAAGAAGTAATTTTTCTAGTGCTTTTCAGCTTTATTTAGTATCTTGCTTGTGGAACTAGAAAGTTTACATGCTATTATGCCCTTTTGTTTGGCTTAATAAACATATTGGCCTGATATGGATTATAGAGGATTTAAGTTAACATCTTACTTGATTCCTGTAATAGAAATATGTAGTCTGAACTGGTTTAGTCGATCTCTTTTGCTGGACAATCATTTAATTTTTTTTTAATGTTTCAGAACTTCAAATCAGCTTTAAACAAACTTTAAGTTTTCTCCAGTACTTAACCATAATCTCCTATATACTTCACAGACTGACATTTGACTATGTTCTAGCTGAAAATTGATTTTTCTTTGTGCCCATATATTGCAATAGTAATTTGAGATATAAAGACAGGAGACTGAACAGTTGTGGAGAATGACTATCACATGTTCAAGCTGAAGTGTCACACCGTTTTACAAAAAGTTGCAGTTTGTGGAAAGCTTACATATTTGGTTTATGAGAGCATTCAATATTGCTAACAAAATGCCTCCTGTAAGTCCTGTAATACAGCTACTGTCTTTCTCATGTATTACATACACACACACACACAAACAGCAATTTTTATTCATATGAATTAATGAGATAGCAATTGCCACATAAAGATATTTAAGAGTTTAGCTGATTCTAACTGTCTTGAAGCTGAAATATGAAAAGGGGGGTAGCTAGATCATGGGGAAGCTGTAGATTTAATATGTCACTGTGGCCCACCTATTTGCATGGCTTGCAAAATCTGAAGACATCCCCATTTTCAAAATTCCTTTGTATTCATTTTATCCAATTAGGAAAGAGGATGAATCCATTTTAAAGGTGCAGGTCTTAATACTATCAGTTTAGCCACTCCACTCATCTGATGAAGTGAGCTGTAGTTCACAAAAGCTTATGCCTTTTATACAATGTATTAGTCTGAAAAGGTGCCACCATCTTTGTTTACTTCTCTGCCCATTTAAAAACTGAAAAATTTACTTGGGAAGGAGACTGATAATGGTGTTGAATCGCACCTTTTAATCAATTTCTTGCTATAAGCATTCTTGGCTTCCTTCCTTCCTTCATCCTAGAAAGAATATACATACACTCAAATAAAAAGTGTCTGCCCTTCTACAGTGGAATCATGGTTTAGATCATGTTGGGCTCTCTGCACCCAGAGCTTTGATATGACTTGAGAGTCAGCTGTTGAGAGAAGCTATTTCTGGGGGCCTGCCAGTACACAAGTATGTCTAAAGTTTTTTTGATCTTGGTCCAAATAATTTGCCTGCTTAACTTACATCAGTGGATTCTGCAAAGCTGCTACCCCAATGGGGCTGAGTGCTACGGAAGGCCTTAATGATACATGGCTAAGATGTACTTGATGCATGAAGGAGTTCCTGCAGCTTGTTTTAGTTTGATGTTTGTGGAAGGACATGGTAGAATACGGAAGTGACTGCTCATTCCATTATCACATGAGGAAACCCTTGTGAATGGAAATCCTTTTGTCTTAATTTTAGCACATTTTCAGATTGCTTCGAAGGAAGCAAGACATTTAATTAAAAAATGTTTCTCTTTATAAGTGTACAAGAAATCTGAATCCTCTAAAACAAAGAAAAAATATTCAGTTTAAATGTATGAGTAGAGAGCAATATTCAAAAGTGAGTTATACATGTGGGAAAATAAGCTATAAAAACACTATAAATAAATAATAAACTATAATAAGTCCTCCTCCTATGGAAGGGTTTCTCTATATGCAGGGTATGTGATTTAACTCGTTTTGAAGCTTTGACAGGGCAGATAGGGAGACTTATCTCCCAGCTTGAGTTGTTTTATAACAGCCTTATTCAACTTGGCTTCTTCTAAAGTTCATCTTAACTCGTGATTGTAGGAATTTTAGTGCAGTACATCTGGCAACAAATTGGGAAACCCTGTTCAACAAAAATCCTTTTTCACAATCATTCATTCAGGTTTGCAAGTACATCAGTGTAGTTACTGGCTGTTTGGTAGAATTTTTCTGTTTCTTCAGTTTCAGATGCTAATAAATTTGGTCGTTACTGAAAAATTGAAGCCCTGGCGATGAGTCCTTGATGTGTAATGTTTTTTGTCTGTTCACCCATCATTATTTTCTCAGTTGTACAACAAAGCATTTATCTTGTTTTCAGATCTGTGAAGAAATTGTGAGAATTGATGATCATAGCCACAATAAGGAAAAAGAGCATAATCAATACTGCACCGTAAAAGACAGACTCACACAGAATAAAATAACTTAATGTAGATTCTGGGCACGCTGTAAAACAGAACTCAAATGAATGGGCAAATAAAAGGATTACTTAGAACTCAAAATAGAATTTATCAGGCAAATGTTCAGCAATAATGGCAAATGTAGGCTTGAGGAAGAAAGCCAGTTTGCTGTAGTGGTTAAGGCATCAGGCTAGAAACTGGGAGACTGTGAATTCTAGTCCCACCTTAGGCACAAAGCCAGCTGGGTGACCTTGGGCCAGTCACTCTCTCTCAGCCCTAGGAAGGAGGCAATGGAAAACCACTTCTGAAAAACCTTGCCAATTAAACTGCAGGGACTTGTCCAGACACATAGACACAGGCTTGAAGAGACTTAAATACAACCCCCCACTTGGTTATGATGGCTGTCTGGTAATTTTAGGCTATTGCTGTAAGAGAGATGGTGAATATAAAATGGAAGGAAATGAATTGTGTACATTACCTCTAGCTCTTTGGAAGAAAATAAGTATAATATCAACAAAAGGCTACTTCTTTCCTCAATTACTGTCCGTTCTTCTATAGAAAAGAATTCAGTTCTTGGGAAGATTCATACAGGAGAAGGCAATACTTGAGAAGCCCCAATCCCAAGATTTAAAAATAGTCCTTTGAATTGCATTGGTGATACATAGATTTATATTGAAGACTAAGACAAAGCATATAGAATTTCTTGATGTTTTTGATTCAGTTCTGAAGTTACCTTGAAGTACATAAGAATGTGGATGTATATCTATCATGAGTATGCAGATGCAAATCTGTATGATTTATTAAAACAATCATGCCCATTTCTAGCGCTATGCAGCTGCTGCAGGTATAAATCAGAATTCCAGAGAATGCTAGGATAATTATACAAGCAAACATACAGTAGTTAAATCTAGGAACTGTAACAGTGGCATTGCCTATTTTTGTTTGTTTATTTAATTTAGCCACTGCCCATTTCCCCCCAAAGGGGGAACTCTTATCTAAAGGGGGGACTCCCCCCTTACCCAAAGGGAGGACTAAAGGGGGGACTATTATCTAAAAACGATGAAAAATTTATTATTCTGAGAACTCAGTGCCTTGAAACATTACAAGGTGTTGCAACTGATATAAAGGCATCCCAGAATAGGGCTTTTCATCATTCTTGTGCAATTTCCTGATGGACTGAATGCAGAAGCTGATGTTTGTGTAACCTGCTTTGGCAAACAATTGACAGTTCTGATGCAGAAAATTAGTTTTGGTTTTTTTTTCCTTTTCTCCTGTTACATGCAGGCATGCAAATACCTTTTAGAGTGGGGTAAAAAGTTGTTTAGTCTCTTTAAAGAAGCTAAGAGGAAGCACACAATAGAGGTTGCAACTGCCTCTGGTATAAATTGGGTCATTCCTCTAACCGTTCTAGCCTGCCTTTCCCTGTTGCTTCAGAACTTTAATGGCCTTTTACATTTCATTAGGCAAAAAGAAAAAGTGCTCTGGCACAGCTGTCACTATAGAAGCTAACGTTTTTAAACTTATGATACCAGATACTTTATGGAAATCCTACTTTATTATGAAGTAGAATGATGAGAGTACTTCTTCACCATGGGTTGTAAAATGTCACACAATTTTGTGTTGAGATGTTAAGTTTAGTCTGCAGTCTTTGCCACTTTCAAGGCAAACTTTCAAAGAGCAGATGGAGAAAAGGAATGCAATGGAAGAGGTGACACTAAAGTCACCTATAGCCTTGTAATTGTAGAGTTGTAACTATGCGTTTAGGAATTAGGTATTAAGAGTTCTGCAAACCATTTGAAAAAATGTGCTTTTGAACAGATGGGAACATGTACAAAGCATCCCTTTGGAATTGTTAAAGTTACCATGCCCTTTTCCAGGCTCGCAAGACTGCTTTTTTCAGATTTGTTCAGCTGGGAGCAGGTGCTGAAGCAACTCTGCTATTTCATTAATTATGGTTCAACAAAACCAACTAGGTTACAGTCTCTTACAGAATGAAAGAAAAAGTAATCCGTTGTCCGTGGTATTCTGTCAGTGTTTCAAGAGCATGCATGAATGTTTTTAAAGATCATGTATGTTACTGCTATTGTTGCTACAAACATAAGCCCTGTTTATTTAGAAGGGAGATGTGAAACCACACAAATTTCCAGGGCAGAATTGACTTGTCTCTGGATATTGACACCAGGGCATAGATGAGCAAAAGGCAAAATTAACACTCTGCACGTATCAGCCAGCAAGGAGCAAAGAAACTGCTTGAAGGTTGAGCGCAGTTGCTTCAAGACCTTTCAGGCATCTGGGTTACATGCACAGAAGACACTACCACAGGGATAGCTGGTGAAGCTATTATTAAATTATTTGCACAGGCCTAGGGCCTCATGCCAAAAAAACAGAATTTTCAGGAAAGGAAGTGAAAAGCAGACGAGTGAGTAAGTATGATTATGAGGATCATTAAATGAATTCAGACAACTTGTTTACAGTACTCTAGTTTATAAACTTTCATGAAGACATCCAAATGTATGTGTATGGTTTCTGTAGCACCACATAGCTTGGCTGTGGTTGCCACCGGCTTTTTTTTTAGGTTTTCTTTTAATTTTCTTACATCATCTGGTGGCAACCTGCTAATCATTAAATGGAGAAATAAGCCATGGGTTCTTTCCAGTTTGTTTCTGTGATTAGAGTTTCTCAACAGGACAGAACAAATAAAATGTTGCAGTATTTATCCAGGAAAGAGTAAGTTGGCAGCAAATACTTTCTCTTCCCCCATTTTATGCTTATACCTGTACCTCTGCTTTCACTGAATTAGGGTTAAGAGATAGTTATGTGGAGGCTTTTTACAAATCTAGATTTGCCTTTTGCCTAAAGAGTCTCTTAATTTCAGCCCATGTCTGCTTTCTCGGTCTTGCATAGGTTTCCACTGTGGTTGTTTAGGCACTGAAACCTTATTCACTGAGTTCTCTTCACAGTTGCTGGACCTATATATCATAGTATTGCAACTCTCAGTTAAACAGACTAATGGGGGAGAAGGTTGTCTATTAAAACCAAATGTCCATTAAATGACAATGGGCTTTTTCAAGGCCCCAAATACATGCATGCATAGGAAAATATACTTTACTGATTATTATAATAATTATAATAACTCCCATAAACTGCAGAGACTGATAGTGGCTGTCCTAACAGTGAGACACACGCTGAGACGAGGAGTAGTACTCTAATGTTTATTACTGCTACATAAACAGAATCCTAACAAACTGAGTAAGCGTGGGAAAAACCCAGACATATAAACCCTAAAGGCTAAGGCGGGCCTGATCTGTGTCTCTTTGAATGGCTGCTTAATTCCTCAGTACTACGCATGTGCTTTACAGCCTGGATGGGAGCCCCCTGCTTGCCATCCTTACTCATGACATCGGCGTCCCAAAATATATTTAAGTCAGGGGAGGTGCTGGTTTTTCTTTTTTTCTGATTCAATGTATTTTTTTTAAACAGAGTAATATAGAATAGTGAATACCTGTTTTTGTGGAGAACATTGTCTGGACTTGAGTTATTTATAAAAATAATAAAGGCGGGGAACATACCTAATACTCCTCCTTCCTCCTCCTATTTTCCCCACAACAGCAGCCCTGTGAGGTAAGTTGGGCTGAGGGAGAGGGACTGGCCCAAGGTCACCCAGCCGGTTTTCATGCCTAAGGCAGGACTAGAACTCACAGACTCCTGGATTCTAGCCCAGTGCCTTAACTACTAGACCAAACTGGCTGCTTTTTTTTTTCTGTTGTTTGGGGCAAATTCCATTATTTCCAGAAATCTGGACAAAGCTCCAAAAGATTTTGTCTATTAAATCCACAGTCTGCTAAACTGAAGTCCATTAAATCAAATATTTGCCTTACTCTCTTTGTGATAGCTTGTTGATCTCCCTCTACCAGTATTTTAAACATCTTCTCACACTGATTTTTAATTACTGCCTTTATGGCTAGATCTTTGTGTGGTGATTCATCTGTATTATGTAGTCAGTTGAAAGGCATTTGTGACCAAAGATGATACATTCTATTTCAGAAGAAGCAGGAGACTGAGTTCATTATAGGATATCTGTTATTGTATAGCTGAGCTTACAAACCCAGATGCCAAACCTATATCCCCATAGGTATTCAAATACTATCACTGTTATTATTGCTGTTATAAGGAATATAGCACATTCTCAGTTTATCTCACAATTTGCTAACCTGATCACAAGCTATCACTATTGTAAATGAAGGCCCAGAGTTGAATTAATCCAATTATTCTGGGTTCTGGAAAGAAAGTCTTAGAGGCAATTAATGGACATATGAAGAACCTTTTATTTCCTTCTCATTTCTCTGGAAACTTGAAGGACTTATATGATTTCCTTTACTTATATTGCTACTTATGATATTAAACTCTTAAATATCTAGTTTGACAAGTATCTGACCTTCAGTACCACAACATATACATTCATTTCCTCTGGTCATTTACTGAATTTCAGTTCTGTTGCTTGGGTAATATCTGGTTGTTAACTCAAACACTCCAACTCTTTGTTATTAACTATTGCATGAAAGTCATGAGTACATAATTAAAATCACATTCAACCATGAACCTTCTGTCATGAGTGATTATATTTGTGTGGATTTTTTCGTAACTAATTTTTCCATAGACAGATTATTGTTAAACTGAAGGCAGATTTTAAATGGAACCAATTGTAGGACTGTCAAGGGATTTTCTAAATTCCATTTGGTTCTAGAATGGGTTTCCCATCACCCATAGCTTTGTGGACTGCTGAGTCCTAGAGTACAATATATTGATGATTTTTTTCTGTGTATATCTCTACCTTTGCTTGGACAGCTGCTGTGGTGCTTCATCAAAACTATCCATGTGGGGTATTAAATTCTTCACATTCCAAGGTGTTTACATTTTTTTAAATCAGATAGGATTTAAGAGTTACATGTATACTATGTTCTTGTTTGTAAGGACTATGTACTTAAGTTTATTTTTCAAATTTCTATCGCCGCTCATCTCTCCCGAAAAGGGGACTCTGGGTGGTTAGTTTAGACAGAACAAACTATTTTCTATTTCTTTCTCAGTCCTTAAATGTGAATAAAATCTCTCTTGAGTTTTGAACTCTGATAAATATCCACTCAACTATTTTACCTACCATTCACTCTTAATTTTTAGTACAGAGGTAAGGCATATAGTTAACTTTGTTGCCATATGTTGCCATACTTATTTAGGAAAACTCTGCTTAACTCTTCTACTTCTCCAAGTATCTTGATTACTGCAATTTATTTCCAATATTCTATCCATTATCCAGGATTCCCCCTCAGCCTCTTTAAGGAAACAATATTTAATGCTGTTTTCCATAATACTTGCCCATTTATCTTTCAGGTCAAGAACGCTTTGGAAATATGACCAGAGTGTACTATAAAGAAGCTGTAGGAGCTTTTGTAGTCTTTGATGTCACCAGAGGATCAACATTTGAGGCAGTTTCCAAGTGGAAACATGACTTGGACAATAAAGTACTGCTCCCCAATGGTAGCCCAATCCCTGCCATTCTACTTGCCAATAAATGTGACCAGAAGAAAGACAGTAGCCAAAATCCTTCTTCTTCTCAGTTGAATCAGTTCTGCAAAGAGGGAGGCTTTGCTGGATGGTTTGAAACTTCTGCTAAGGTAAGACTATTCCTAAACAAAGGATTTGTGTTCAGGAGAACTGGCCTGCTGGCCTAGCTCAGCCTTGCAGTTTGGTCCTGCTAATTCAGGCTTCCCCAATTTGTCACTTTCTGGTTTTCTACAGATATTGGTTACATTGATCTCAAAGAAGTGAGGGGAACTTTAGTGAAAGAAATTAAAATGGTTAGTGGTTTAGTGAAAGAAATTAAAATGGTTTGAGCGGATGGATTGCTAGGTGCCTTCATGCTGTGTAACACCTAGTGAATATTGCTTTATACTCCATTAAAGAGATAAGTAATTTGATAAGGGTCAAATTTTCCTCTTTTTTCCAGCAAAAGGATTAAAAAAGAACTGAAATCTTACACAGTGACATTGTTTTTTAGTGGTGTCAGCCCGTCCCCCCATTCTTTTTAAAATCTACATGTTCTGATAATATAAAAGCCCCAACGTTCACAAATTATTGTCTAGCTATACATAAATAGCAGTTCTAGTTCATCAATGATGCCCAGAGTCACTGGTTTGAGATGGGCAAGTATATAAATTGAATAAATAAATAAAAAATAAAATAATTTTGATCCAGCATGCAAACTTAAAGTGATAATGATCTTGTGGAATTCTATGTTTTCCATCCTCCACCTTTTATAACTAGATAGCTAAACGTGGATGAGGAATAAATTCTCCATAAGATCTATAACATTAGCAAGGAAAATAGATAATTAACTGCTTGATAGACCCTGGTATGATGCCTGTTTCTTTTCCTCAGATTTGTCATAGTTGGATAAAATCTTTAACAAGTGGTTTAAAAATGTTGCCAACATCAAATGATTTGTTATTTGCCTATATTCATTTAATGTTGCTTGGCATGCTTGCAAAGGAAACTCTTGCCAGCTGCTAAACATAGCAAGTAATCCCTTCAACTCATATTTTAACTTTACACTCATTCATTTAGTACTTATATGGTGCACATGAATGATCTTGTCCTTAATGTTTTGGTTTTTGATGCTTATGGGAAGAAAGGAGATGACAAATTCAAGCAGGAGAAAAGTCAGACTCAGGCTGCCCTTTTAATAAAGGAGCACACAGCCTGGAACAGCGATTGCTGGCGGGAAGGTCAGATGCATGTGGTCTATAAAAATAAAATGGTAGCCACAGCTCCTTGCTATGAACAAGCATTTAAATAGCTACTTGTGAATCTGTTACTTAGGATAAACAAGTAAAAGGTGTAAATTCAGAGATAGAGTATTTGACATTTGGTTAAAATCTAGATATTGTCAGCACCTGATCATTCGAGCATTCACACATACGCAGTCAAGAGGCTGGATCTCTTTAAACTGTTTTAATGAAGCGTAATGAATGGTACAGAAGGCAAGCTGCGAATAAAGATTTCCCGCTCAAACCTAATTTAAAACTACATTCCCTTAGTTAGTCTCCTTTCCCACAAAGCATGTCACTCCCCCTCCCATCCAGATGGTATTCCTGGTGTATCTCAACCCCGCGTCCTTGATGTGCTCCATAGTCATAATAAACCACTTTACACTCCAACTTCACACCCCCTCCCATCTGGCAACATGAGAGAATGAAAGGATGGGAGATGCCCTGATAAGGGTTTCTGTGAAACCTTTGATCGGGGGATCTGACAGATATTCTCTCTGCAGGCCTGTTCTTGAGAAAAAGTTGTAAAGTGGCTAAGCACATCCTCAGCATAATGAAGGGTTTTATTTTAGGTTATGTTCTTGTACCTTGACAAGCAGTAGTTTATTTCTTTGTGATTTAGTGGGTTGTGTGAATATTGTTGCATCCCTACAAAGATCAGCCATAATGTGAAAAAGGAAAGGTTCTAAGGACAGTGAAATGCTTTGTTAGCAAACCAGTTCCAGACTTCTTTGTAAAAGCAGAGATCTAGCATTTTGGACCATCTTGATCCTTGTGTGCAAGAAAGCATTAACTTGTCTCATGGTCTCCTTAGGATAACATCAACATTGATGAGGCTGCTCGGTTCTTGGTGGAAAACATCCTTGCCAACCTGAAGGCCTTTCCGAATGAAGAGAATGACGTTGATAAATTAAAACTGGACCTGAATCCCTTAAAAGCAGAAAGTAAATCCCAGTGCTGTTAGACACATGTTGTCTTGCATCAATACATGATGAGAGCAGAATGTTCATCTTCCTCATGTTGGACAGCTGCTGTGGTGCTTCATCAAAACTATCCTTGTGGGGTATTAAATTCTTTACATTCCAAGGTGTTTACATTTTTTTAATCAGATAGGATTTAAAAGTTACATGTATACTATGTTCTTGTTTGTAAGCTATTTAGTATAGTCACAAGCTGGCATCTCTCCCAAAACAGGTAGTATTTATCCTATGAAAAATGGCCAAGATGAAAGACTTAGCTTCAATTCCTGATTAACATAGTGTAGTTTCAGAACTAAAATAGGAAAGGCAGTGCAGTTGGAAATACTCATTTTGGTAAGGATTATACTTTTTTTTTTTTAATATATGTAAAATTCCTTTACCTCCTTGCTCTGATATTGCCTGTCTCCTGTTCAACACCTTTTTGGGTGCTTGTCAGCCAGTAGACCCTTTAATTCTGAGGCAGGACTGAGCAGGGATTCTTCCTTTATAATGTGCCTTAAAGTATGTAAGAATCTAATGCTTGGAATATAAGGATAGTCAGCTAGTGTGAAACAATTAAGAATATATTTGTGCTATCCATCAAATAAATGAGTAGCAATTCATTTCTGACTGTTTTGGAAGAGGCTTTCTCTAGTACACTTTCATATGCTAACTAATACTATGTACAATTAAACTTGAAAAATAAGTTATCCCCTACTGTACAAGGACAGCACAGCTTTTTCAAAAAGATTTCATGATGTCTAGGCTGAAAATGAATAATGTGTAAGCTTTATTTTTATGAAATCAGAAAATTGTCTCTTAAATCAGAGATGATTTAACTTACAAATAATCTTTTTAAGAGGCTATTTTTTTTAGAAGTGATATATTGCCACTTAACTATTTAACACAGGGAATTAAGCATTGATAAGGGGGCATACTTTCATGCACAAGAATAATTTGCCAATGTAGAATATACACTTGAATCCTAAGAAATGTTCATTATCGTTTGTGATGGTATCTGAATGTTTGGAGAAAAGACTTCTAAGAAATACTTTCACCTATTGCATGTTAATATTTAAATCTGTGGGCCTAATTCTGTTTTCTGTATATTACACCAGTCATATGTAACCTGTCAGCTGCTGCAAATTATAAAGTACTTTTGGACTAACACTCTTCAAACTTAGACTGGGTCATACATGTATTTTTGTGTGTCTGATGCTGTATTTAATGCAAAATATATAATAAAAAGACTTAGATTTTTATAAGATAGTGTCAGGTTCATTGTTACTTGTACAAAACAGAAGAATACAAAGAATTCTCAGGTTGAAAGTCTTATGTCCTAGGCCTGTGCTAGCTGTGTAGAAATGTATATGAAGTCAGCTATGTTTTTAATCTTGATTTGTCAAAATGTTCCATGATTCCTATATTTTTCTAGTCAAAAGAAATGCTGAATGTTCTCAAACATATTAAGTTCAAATTCTAAAATGAGCAAATCTTTTTTAAACAAAAAGTCAATATGCTTGATAAGGAAAAGTAAATACAGAAACCATAAAATTACAAAAAGCTCTAAAAGCCTTTAGTGCAACTGATTTGGAAAAATACATGTTCATTTACCTCAATCTTTGTTCTTGAAACCCAAATACAGTAACTGTATAGAGAGTGACTTTCACCAGGCTTTCAAGGTACTACCTAAAGTGTAAACCTCAGGGCAGAAAAGATCTGTATTTATGGATTTGGGTAATGGTGAATAAGAGATTTATAGTGCTTTCTAATATTTGTCTCATTTAAATTAAGATAATAAAGTTTTGTATCCTTCACTTCAGATCTCCTTCAGTGGGGAAAGTATTATACCTTCTTTTCCTACTATGGAAATCTACTGCTTTGCTTGAATAACTTCACACCATTTTTAAAACCAGATTATTTTTTTCAATTACAGTTTCATATTACCCTTCTTCTAAGTAACAAGTTTGCCTTATACTATATATCTGAATTGGTGACAAAGTACATTCTGAGAACTGTGGAATTATTGGCTGAAGTGCTGAACAATTTATCTTTGCATTTTGAAGTTTAACAGGGCCATGATTGAAGAGAGAGAAGAATTTTAGAAGGGGAGAGAATGTTTGGCCCCAATGTTCAGAATGACTGGGATTGTTTCTCCCATCTTCCCAGACCTCAAAATTAGGTCTTAGTCCTGAACATTTTAATATTTCTATACACAACAAGTACAGTTGGCAGCATATTATATTAGCAAATAGTGAATATATGCCACTCCTGTGTTTATATTATGTAATTTAATATCTCATATTCATTTGAAATGCACCAAATGAAGAGCAGAATAGCTGTCCTCTCAGTAGATTATTAAGTCATGTTTATTCATCTGAGTGAGTGTTTAATTATTCAAAATACCTTTCTGTGAGAACTTTTGAGGCATATATTCTCAATGAGAAAATTGCTACAGAAGACATGGTGCTATGTTTTCAGACAAGCATGATGAAGATTGCCCTCATGGTCTATGCTGATAGACAAATCTCTTAATGTGAAAAATGTTATAATAGCTGCAGAGTTGAGCTTAATTTCACTGGCATCTTTTTCTATGTAGGTAACTCTTAAGCTTAAAAGCCAGAGATCTTAACATTTCTACTGGGGGTGGGAGGACACTTTAACATTCTGTGCAACATCTTGCCATTCCTTATTACTAACAGAATAAGGTAAGTAGTACAGTTTTCCAGAAGGATAGCTGTGTTAGTCTGTGCCAACAAAAATGACAAATTCTTGTAACAACTTAATACTATAAAAATGTACTATAAGCTGTTGTGTATCTGATGGAAGTATACTGCAGTTCATTGACGTTTGTGCCGTAACAAATGTGTTGGTCTAATATGCCAAAAGACTCATTATTTATACTAGTTATTGCTTGCTACAACTAGTTATTGTTACTGACATTTACAGCCCCTTTTAGGGCCATTGTTAACCCTCATTTACTGTGCTTCAAGCTGTAAATCCTATTTCCTGTCCTGGGTGAGGGACTGAAAGGGGAATAAAATATACAGATCCCAAAAGTTGAAGATACACTTATTACTGGAGGCAAATAATTCGTGAAAAACTAAAACCATTCCTCTGCAGATTTGACTATTCTCTGCTCTCCCAAATCAATGTTGATTGAAAGCGGTATGGGACCTTAATCCAGTCTTCCCCCACCTATTCCTTTATGGCTATATTTTACTATCAGTAGATAATGAGAACAAGAGTACAATACACATTACAGGCATCAGGTTTTGGGAAACTAATGAGTTCAATGAAACATATTTTTGTATTCAAGGTTTTAGCTACAAATTTATGGTATATTGACATTTTAAAAAATGCCACAGTGTTCTTTATTACCAACTCAGTGTTTATAAGGTAGAGCCATGCATCAGATTGTTAAAAAGGTAGTACTAGTAGCAAGATGCAAAAAACAAACAAACATTACACACATGTGTACACATGTCAGGGCTCTGCATATCATCTGGGTTAATTCTCCATGGAGGAACAGTGTGTTTCTGTGAAGAATTTGCTTTCTGATTATTAGTCCTCATATAGATACAAAACAAATTTACCCGTCTTTCCTTTGTCTTCTCTCCATTTATGTCTTAACAATACAAGTCTACATCAATCTACTATCAATCTAGTTCAGTTTGAATGAAATTACAAATGTGTGTATAAGATTATACCAAAGTTATACTTGGGGATGCTCAAATATTTATATGACAAGTGGTTTGCTATTAAAAAGATATTTTTCTCTAAATTTCATAGATGAGTGAACTGAAACAATTATAAAATGGGAATAGTTGAGTTTTGTCCACCCTAGCTATATTTCCTGCATTATATCTCCTACTGCATGTTGAATCTTTCCTAGGCATCACATCACTCATTAATGCTGTTTCTGAATAATTTCCTCTCCTGGTCATGGTTATTCAGAAACAAAATACTCACTCTGAACAATGTATTTCCCATACTGTGGACATAAGCCTAAACTTAATAGGATGCTGCAATTTTCTTATATAGGTATCTATGTTTTAATAGAGACATGTCTTTTCAGAGTAAATTTACTCCGTTAATGAACAGGGCTATTTCAGGGAATGCTCGCCAGAGGTTCCACATTCTGTGCTGCTTTTGGCATTTGCTTCAAAGCAAAGGGAATAGGACCCTATGGAAAAGCAGAATTAGAAGAGATGTTCAAACTACTGCAGAAATGCACAATCTGTCAATTCAAGGATCACACCAAGCTTTGTGCAATATGTAAGGGGCTGCACTGAAAGAGTGCGTGGAACAATTAATCATTTTGGGAGTGAAGTAAGGGATGAAATGATTGCCTTAAGCCCCTGTATTTGTCCCCTTAAAAACATAAAAGTAAAAAAGGGGGGGCTTAAATGTTAGGTCCACCCACAAAGAGGTTGTTTTTTACACTTGTGAGCTGATAAGTAGCCTGAGTCCAGCTCTGCTGAATACAACCTCTTTAATACAGAATACCAATACAAGGTTCTCAAGAGTTGACGGTCCAGTCTTTCCTTAAATTTCTGCAGAGAAGCTTTTTTTTTTTTTTGCAGTAATTCTTTTACAGGAATTTTTCCTCAGGCATAGCCTCTTTCACTTTATCATTTCACCAAATATCTTTGTTTATATTTCCCATTAATATGACTCCAGATATTTCTGTGACACTCTGCAAGATAACTCTTTTTACTTTATCCAAATAGCTTCCATATTGTCTCCCTTATGTCTACTTTCCATTCATTCTGTTGGGAGATTATCTTCTAATTTTTCTACAAAGCTCCTGCTTTCTTCAGTGATTCTACTTTATTTTCCTTTCACTTTTTTCCTTTTCTTCCATGTCCATTTTCCCCCAAGTTCCACGGCTGACACTATCAATGCTCTGCCTCCATTCAGAAGCTCTCATCATTGTATACTTCACTAACTCTCCCAGTCTTCCAACATAAACAGTCAAATCTCAGTGCAATGTAGACTAGCCTCCTCGTGGTGCGCCCCGGGCAACGTGACTTGTCACGGCTAAATAGTCTACACATCTGGCTGCTGGACCTCAAAAGGATTTCCCAGCAAGAAAAAAAGCAGCATGAACACCGAACTGCTATGCCATATGATAAAAAAAAAGAGCAATCAATCATGCTTTTAAACTTATATTAATTTCTTTCTCATGTATATGTAGGAGTTAAGTTTAAACAATATATTTGAAACATACAAATCTTTTACTAAGGAAATTCTCAATTGTTACCTTGATCATCCGTTCATGGGTCTCTAAATGACTCAGCCACTTTTTTCATTATCTCCATTCACTGGAGTGTAATATGCAACTAACACTACCTGATGGATTCCTATTTTCATACACACAACAACCTAGATAACACCATCTCTACTGACATACATCTTAACTGCTTCCAAAAATAATTTTTGACTGCTATCAACATTGTTCTGCATTTTCTCTGCCTCATTTCTTAACAATTCTATGTTCTTTTTGTTTTCATTCTCCGCAACTAATATTTTCTCTATATACACAATTTACAATATCTTTCTGTGATCCTCATTTCTTACAGGAATCATTTTCTAAGATGCATTTTTTCATCCACATCTTTTTTTACCTCATCATTGCACGAAGTATTTTTTTTTCCATATTTCCTACTAGCATAAATCCACACACTTCTGTGGCACTCTGTAATTCATTTCACTCTGTTCCAAACAGCTTCTACGTTTCACATTAAGCTTTCCTGGCATCCAATTTCGTTCATTCTGTTGGGAAACCACGTATCTGTCTCTGTCTATAATTCTCTTCCTGCAATTGTTCTCATCTCATATTCCTCAATTATCACTATTCCTTGGAATTTAACATGCAACTATCATCAATCTTTGAGTTCCGACTTTCATACACAGCTAGAACAACGATACTAATTCATACTTTCTGACGTACATTTTATTTATAATTGAACTTACACTTTACTTCCCGGCATGCAAGCATCAACTCCACAAGATCAATCCACCTTCATTCACATTTATTACATACTTCCCCTTTCTTCTTTCACAAACACACAACACATATATTTTTTTTCATTCGATTTGTTAATTCATATTATTGACCAAATAAAAACGTCATAACCATATATTGGTTAACTAGACTTAGATATTCGAGAAAAGTTACAAATTTCATTTTGCAAAGCGAGACTCTTAAAAACAGCAAAATGCATCCCTCAATAGCATGCCTTAAAAGGTACCTTTATCGGATTAAACCTCATTCATCATTCCCCACCAGCGCTCAGGTGCGTGCAAGACGCCCCAGGTTTATTGTTTTCTGTTCACAAACACACATCTGCATTTCCATCCCTCGATTAAGAGGTAAACGCTGACAAACCGAACAGAAGTTAGGCGAAGTATGTCACAATTGCTTTGGAAGAAGTGTGGTCCTATTCCATATTTTGCTACTATTGGAGTAGCTTTGGAAGTGGTTACAGCGCAGAGCAATGCACTCTACTTCAGGTCGAATCTACTTCTGCTTACTTCGTGGACATGTCCAGATAGTATTCTTGGCGCCTATACCGAATTGCATTGCCAATCCTTTATTCCGGGATGTTTTTCAAGTCTCCGGGGCAAAATTGCAGCCTGGAATTCGCCCCTCTCTCTCTCTCTCTCTCTCTCTCTCTCTCTCTGTGTGTGTGTGTGTGTGTGTGTGTGTGACAGACAGACAGACACAGACAGACAGACAAGAGAGACTCTATATTTCTAGCTCTGTTTAGAGCATGATTTTCCAAAATGAGGTGTACCTCGCTTGGAAGAATCTTTTAGCTGCACATTGTTCTAATCTATCTACCTTTCCCAAAGTTAACTTATATTGTTTTCATTGTTCATGTGTGTTCAGTTGGATGTTTGGACATTAGGGGAGGTGTGTACATTAAGATTACGCTATAGGGAAGTGTGATGGCAAAAAGTTGGGGAATGAGAGCGGGGGAGTCTATATTTCTAGCTCTATTTCGAGAGTGGGAGAGAGTCCATTTTTGTAGCTCTACTTGCCGGAAGGTAATGTCTCGTGTCACTTTTCTCTCTTCCGGTCTAGGTCCCAGGCCGGCCGAAGGCGTCTCTTAGCAACCAAGCGGACGCTAAGGCAGTCGCCTGAGTGAGACGAGCCCGGCTGAGGATCCAGCCATGTCGAAGTTCGGCAAAAAGAAGGAGGTGGTGAAACCCAACAATGTTCTCCAGTCAAATCTGCCCGCTAAAGAGTAAGAACCTCCCTTTCCTTGAGGAGCTTTCTTCTTTCCTCTCTGCCCGCTTTGCCTGAGCAAAACGAGGCGGGTGTAACCCGAGGGGAAATCATCGACTCTCCCTCCCATTCCCTGGGATACCCCCAGCGGTTGTTCCTCCCTTTGAAATAAACTGGGTTTTCAGTCACTCCCGGATCGTGTGGAATAATAAGAGTGACAAGAGTGTTTGAACATGACCTTGGCTTACGTTTAGGCTGTTTTAAATTGTTCTTTTATCTTTGTAGGTTGCCTAGAGTTATGTGATTGATTGATTAAGACGATAATAATAATAATAATAATAATAATAATAATAATAATAATAATAATAGTAGTAGTAGTAGTAATCAACCAAATATTACAGGATTCCTATGGGGAGAAAACAGCACAAACAGTGCCCAGAGTCTGTATTGATTGGAGCAGTATATGTTCTTAAAATAAACGAACCTTGTCTGTTGCTATGAGCATTTTAGAGAAGGGACACCATAAATGACCCATTGTGGCTGCTTTGAAGATCCTTATTTTAGAGTTGTTGTGTACCACATGGATATTGGAGTAGATTCTGCTGCAGAAATCATCTGCCCATCTGAGGCATTCTTTTTCTAAGATATTCAGACCTCTTAAGCACAATACCTACTCCTAATTGGCTTGAAAGAGAGTGCATGGAGGTTGGAGGCAAGTTTGGAACAGGAATGTAGCTTTCAAGGGAGATGCTGTGTATTACATTATGGTGAGGTTTGCACAGCACAAATGATGTTGCTGGGTCTTTTGTTCCCACATCATTTTTACAGTCCTCCCAGCTGACACTAGGAAAGCTGGGAGGCTGCAGCATCTTCTCCTAGTTCCCTTTTTATTATTTAATTATTTATTTAGCCAGAACAGAAAAATAAATTATTATTAAATTTTTATCCCATCTTTTTTGTATATAACTCAGGATGGCAAACATACCTAATACACCTGCCTCTGATTTTTCCCCACAACAACCACTCTGTGAGGTGGGTCAGGCTGAGAAAATATGACTGGCCTAAAGTCACCCAGCCGGCTTTCACGCCTAAGGAAGGCCTAGAACTCACAGTCTCCTGGTTTCCAGTTCAGCACCTTAACCACTACACTAAACTAGGGGTAGTTAAGAAATTGTTTTAGTTTTAATTTTAATGTGATTTTATTAGAATTTTATTGTATATTTATTCGAATTTTATTGTATATTTATTCTGTATTGTAAACCGCCCAGAGTCCCTCTGGTCGGAGGAAATGGGTGGTGACAAATTTGATAGATAGATAGATAGATAGATAGATAAACAAACAAACAAACAAGCAAACAAACGAACTGGCTACCTGTGATGGCAGAAGCCTCCTATCCATTCCCCAGCCATTTCTGCCCATTTTCTGTAACATCTGTCATGGAGATAGAAATGGAAAAACAGAGGCAGTGTTCGTAGAGAGGCCATCATATACTGATCGGAGAAAAGGTAAGGGTTAATTAAGTACCTGGCCACCTATTCACACAACACAGCAGACTAAGAGTTATTTTCACTCAAATAAGATTGGTTCTTGATCTAACATCTGCTTGGTTCATTTGCTGTGAATAGGAACATTAACTCCATATTTTAGGGAAACATATTTTTCATACATTCAACAATTTGAGGCTGGGCAATGGCAGCTTACTGACAGGAGTATTTCTCCTGTCCCACCCTGAAGTTTGTGGTATTTTTATTAACCCCTAGGCATCTAAGCTAAGATAGCCAGGGACATCTAGTTCCCACACAGATGCACTTTTCAAAGCTGACTGCCTGATACTCAATGCTACCAATTACCCCACACACACTTTTTCCCCCTTTGGCAGAAGGATTTAAAGAATCTCTGAAAGAACCAACCACTGGATCAGCCTTTCTCAACCTTTTGACCCCGGAGGAACCCTTGAAATATTTTTCAGACCTTGGGGAACCCCTGCATATTCAGGCTCAGATATAGGCCAGAAGTTACAAAATTATTATATTTGTTTCATATGTAGGCATATATATATATATATATATATATATATATATATATATATATATGCATTAACAATATTCTTAAACTAAAAATAAAGAATGAAACTTACCTCTTTAATGTGAAGTTGCCCAAGTTTGAAATAATTTTTTAAATAAATCGCGATCTCCCAGGGAATCCCCAGTGACCTATCGCAGAACTGTAAGATTCCACAGAACCTTGGTTGAGAAACCCTGCACTGGATTAACATTTCTGAGTACTGGATCTTACAGTGACAATTGCCTTCCTGTAATGGATTTCACAATCACTATGGTGAGCAGTAGAGGTCAATATTTATGAGCCTATTTCGGGGGCACCCACAAGGAGGTGGTCAAAAAAGTCAAGACGGCACTTATGACCATATGGTTCAAACCCCATTCTTTTGTGCATGTATGTGATATTGACAAACATATAAAAAAGACAGTGCTTCAGTAGCGTGATCATGACCACCATCTTGACTTTTTTGATCACCCTTGTGGATGCTATTGGCCCATCTGGTAATGACCCCAACATACAGAAGATTGCAACTTGGAATAGAAGAGGAGACAATGGTAAAGAACATGAATTAACAAATGAACTGGAAGAAAGAAAAACAGATATGTTGTGTATTTGTAAGACTAAAGAGAAAAGTGAGGATGTAATAGATTTGAATGAAGGTAGCCTGATTTTGTAAAGTAGAATGTTTGAGTTTCACTATGACAGAAACAGAGCTAGACAACATTACCAGCCTTAGTTGCACAGATTGCACCTGCAGTATTCCTTACTAATAGTAAGGACAGTACTGGTCAGTTTTGCACATTTTAGTCAATATGCCACAAGTGTCACAGCACCTGGCGTATGGAACAGCCTGTCCCCTAAGATGTGGGCACTGGACTGGGATATTGGATGAGCCCAATATAGATGTGGATTCTGTTGAGAGTTAGCTATATGATGCTCAGTTAGTGAACGATGATTTTAATTCTGCTTTTTGTTTTGTTGAGAGGGGGGTTACTATATTTTGTGTGTGTAGATTGTTATTAAAAGGTAAAGGTTTCCCTTGACATTAAGTCCAGTCGTGTCCGACTCTAGGGGGCGGTGCTCATCTCCGTTTCAAAGCCGAAGAGCTGGCGTTTGTCCGTAGACACTTCCGTGGTCATGTGGCCGGCATGACTACACGGAGCGCTGTTACCTGCCCGCCGAAGCGGTACCTATTAATCTCACATTTGCATGTTTTCGAACTGCTAGGTTGGCAGGAAATTATTGTTATTATTGTTATTATTGTTAAGAGGGGCCGACCAAGGGCAAGGTGGATGGATGATATTCTAGAGGTGACGGACTCGTCCCTGAGGGAGCTGGGGGTGTTGACGACCGACAGGAAGCTCTGGCGTGGGCTGGTCCATGAAGTCACGAAGAGTCGGAAGCGACTAAACGAATAAACAACAATATTAATATATACACATATATATTAATATATATATATTATTATATATGTTATTATTATTATTATATATTGTTATTATTATTGTTGTTATTATTGTTATTGTTATTAGCCCCCCAGATTTTGTATTTAAGATGGGTGCCCATATAAATTGTCTAAATAAATAAATAAGAATTAACAAATGAGAAAGTATGAATTATTGTGGAAATTTGAATTAACCGATGAAATAAAAGTAGATAAACTATGGGTCTGTGAAATTAAGAGAAAGGGGATAGTTTTAATGGATCTGAATGAAATTGGTTTGCTTAGGAGATGGTTAAACTTTAAACTTGTTTAAAATGCGTGTGAAGATTGCATCTGTATCTGACAATTAGAAGAATGCTGTCACTGTTTTCCTATTCTAAGGGAAGGTAGCAAGATTGAATGTAAAACTACAGGGGGCTAGCTTGCTAAGTGAACTTAGGAAGCTGTTTGGCAGAATTCTGATAAAAGAGTACAAGAGGTGATAAAGATCACACCTCCTGTCCTGCTGACATTCAGCATTGTGGTGCCTTCTCTAGCCACTATCACTTTCCCATCATCCTTCACCTCTTTTCTTCAGTCTTCTTTCAATCTTTTATCTTCTTTGTTCTTCTCCAGTTACTGCTATGATCTTTAAAGTGTCTAACCTCTTTTAAAAGGGCCAGATCTTCCAAATTGGTAAAAGCAGGATACTTGAAAAAGTTAGGGAAAGGAGTGGTGTGGACATTCCTGATGTCATTTCACTTAAAACACAAAAAACTTGGTATCTTCATGACAAAATTACTTACGATACAAGGACAAACACTGATTTCTGAGCAGCCCTATGCCATACTGCCTCAGCATCAAAGCCCCACACAGAAAGAAATAAAAAGAAACACATGCAGCCGTGCTTAACACCACAGATCTTATTCAATAATAAATTGCACTGCTACCGCACTCAGCTTCATCCATGTTGTTGTTGTTTATTCATTCAGGTACTTCCAACTCTTTGTGACTTCATGGACCAGCCCAAACCAGAACTTCCTGTCGGTCGTCGCCACCCCCAGCTCCCCCAAGGTTGAGTCCGTCACCTCTAGAATATCATCCACCCGTCTTTTCCTTGGTCAGCCCCTCTTCCTTTTGCCTTTTACTTTCCCTAGCATCAGCACCTTCTCCAGGGTATACTTTAGCCACATAATGTCTTCTCATTATGTGGCCAAAGTACTTCAGTTTTGCCTTTAATATCATTCCCTCAAGTGAGCAGTCTGGCTTTATTTCGTGGAGGATGGACTGGTTTAATCTTCTTGCAGTCCAAGGCACTCTCAGAATTTTCCTCCAACACCACAGTTCCAAAGCATCTATCTTCCTTCTCTCAGCCTTCCCTATGGTCCAGCTCTCGCAGCCATACATTACTACGAGGAACACCATTGCTTTAACTATGCGGACCTTTGTTGTCAGTGTGATGTCTCTGCTCTTAACTATTTTATTGAGATTTGTCATTGCTCTCCTCCCAAGAATTGAACGTCTACTGATTTCCTGGCTGCAGTCAGTGTCTGCAGTAATCTTTCCACCTAGAAATACAAAGTCTGTCACTGCCTCTACGTTTTCTCCCTCTATTTGCCAGTTATCAATCAAGCTGGTTGCCATAATCTTGGTGTTTTTGAGGTTTAGCTGCAAACCAGCTTTTGCACGTTCTTCTTTCACCTTCATCATAAGGCTCCTCAGTTCCTCTTCACTTTCAGCCATCAAAGTGGTATCATCTGCATATCTGAGATTGTTAATGTTTCTTCCAGTGATTTTAACCCCAGCCTTGGATTCCTCAAGCCCAGCACATTGCATGATGTGTCCTGCGTACAAGTTGAATAGGTAGGGTGAGAGTATACAACCCTGCCGTACTCCTTTCCCAATCTTAAACCAGTCCGTTGTTTTGTGGTCTTCTTACCATTGCTACTTAATCATTATACAGATTCCTCAGGAGGCAGACAAGATGACTTGGTATCCCCATACCACTAAGAACTTGCCACAATTTGTTATGGTCCACACAGTCAAAGGCTTTAGAATAGTCAATAAAACAGAACTAGATGTTTTTCTGAAACTCCCTGGCTTTTTCCATTATCTGGAGGATATTGGCAAATACTGAAAACAGTATAGGAGATTCAGCTATTGGACAGGATGGTACTGTTCTTCTCCCACTATTCTCCACACATATTGGACATCAAAATAATGGATTATTCATTATATAATTCAAGGTGTTGGTTATCACCTTTAAAGCCCTACATGGCATGGGGCCAGATTACCCGAGGGACCGTCTCATCCCCATAACATCGACCCGCCCCACCCGATCAGGCAGAGAGGGCATGTTACGGACCCCGTCTGTAAGAAAATTTCATCTGGCAGGGTCCTGGAAGCGGGCCTTCTCTGCAGTGGCCCCTGCCCTTTGAAACATCTTGCCCCTGAAGGTGAGGCAGGCCCCTTCGCTCCTGACCTGCAAGGCCCTGAATACTTGGTTCTGCCATCTCGCTTGGGGCGGGAAGGTGGGTAGTCATTCTTGGGGGTGGCTTGCGCTTAGAGCCCCTCCCACCAGATTGGAATTTTTATAGCCACTTGGATTGTATATTTATTTATATTGTATTTTATATTTGTAACTTGTTTTTACTTTTTACAGGATTTTAACATTTATTGTTACAGTATTAATTTTATTGTGAACCTCCCAGAGTCCCTCTTTTGGGGGAGATGGACGGTAACAAAATTTGAAGAATAAATAAATAAAAATAAATTATCTTACAGGGCTAAGATGACTCACAGTTTCTTAACCATTAACCTACTTTGTGCAGCAAGTATATAATGTGAATATGATAGACTTTCTGCATTCATTCACAGGTTTACTTTGGGGGGGGGGGAAATAAGTATTAGAAAATCAGAAAAATTACAATTTTTTTCTCCCTTTTGTCTTTGGTGGACAGACAATCACAGCTACATCCACATTTTGGATTTCCGGTTTTTTAAAAATAAGACACCAATCACTTTCCAGTTGTGATTTTTTAAACTGAACTTGGAGTTTTAGACAGAGTATGTATCAATCATGTTTATGATCATTCTTTCATTGGCTGAAAAGCAGAAAAAAGCAGAATATTACACATATTTTGCTTTGTAACTTAGGTTCCAGAATGGCTGGAGATCAGGTATGTTTTAAAATAAAAACTGAGCTTTTGAGAATTATTATACACTCAGAGGCAGATGTTTCCATTGACTTCCATGTGGATGCCCGTGCCCATCAACCCCTCTCCCAACGCAGAATTGAATGGGTCTGTTAAATAACAATTGTCTATATTCAGTAGAGTTCTCATGTTACTCTTTATTTATCCAAATAAAACATAACCATGTATGAAGAAAATGAGTTTTCTTAGCTGAGAAAATAAAAATCATTCCTCTCTATCATATACTCTATGGGAAGTCTTGCTCAGTTATGGCTTTTAGTTTGTTTCGTACTGACAAACAATGAATGCTTGGATCATGCTTATTTTCAGCATTTGTGTATACTAAGCATTCTCAGTTTTAATGCAAAATAGATACATTTGTGAATATTATCAAAAGAGAAGCTTATGACAGTCTTTGCAACAGTCCAACATTAAGTATACAATCGGTACTTTAGTCCTGCTGCAGGGAAACAGTGTACAGTGGCTAGATGCTTCTATTATACTTAATTATAGCTGTAGCCTTTTCTAGCTGGTATATGGATTAAACTCCTGTTTGGTTTTGGCATTTAAAATCAAATATATATTCATATAACTTTTTGACTTTTTGACATATAGAGTGAGTATAAGAATTGCATATAGCTTCAGTTTAGAAAATGTCTCAGGTGGATCATTTTGGTATGCAGTGTCATTCATACACCTATCACACATTGGGGAGTGCATTTAAAAATACAAACTGACAAAAACTGGTTTTCATGACTTAAAAATTGCATGTTACATGGCTTTTAGTGCCAACTAGATTTTTTGTGATATGGTTAGTTCTAGCATGAATTTTTTTAAAAGCTAGAAAGGAGATTGAGATTGGGATTGCAATCTGGATGGAGATGGGCTTTAATCTTTTAAATCTACAGTAGACTCTCAGTTAACTGGAACTCAAGGAACCAGCATTCTCAAGCAACTGGCAGAAAAATCGAACTGGAAAAAAACGGCACTCTCAAGCAACTGGAAAAAAATCTGTATCTCTCTGCTGCCATCTACTGGGTATTAGGGTTGAAATAGTAACTTTCAAGCAACCAGGAACTACATTTATCCGGCTTCTACCAATCTCCATGGGTGCCGGTTAACTGAGAGTCTACTGTAGTATCGTCAAAATGCACTTGGAGGAAAGCTCCCATTGGCACTAACAGGAGTTTGCCTCCCATTAATACTAATTGCTGAGGGTCTTGATTCTCCCTGGGCCCATTTCAAAAGCAAAATACAAAAACCCTGACCCTCTCATAGACATGTTCAAATTACAGTATTCATTTTTTAAACTCATGCCAAGCTAATCCAAAAAATACTAAATGTAATAAATACTTTGATGCCTGGATTTGACTGGATGAAAACACTATTGTTTTGTCCAATATGTGTTTCGCCTATGACTAAAAAATAACTCTCTGGAACAAAATAGTTAAGTTTTCCTACAAAGATAAAGTACAACAAAGGAAGTTTTATACATTTTATTATGTTGTAAGCCACCTGTTTTCATTTTCTTAGTGTGATGTATTATGAATTATTGCTCTACATTTAAAAATCCTCTTGTGTATCTCTCTTAGCTAAGCCATTAATAAGGACAGCAAATTGAAAAGTTTTGCTACCATTATTTTGCTATCAAAATAATATATATTATCAACATGAATCAAATTACAGTCATAAAAATCATGCTGTCATTGTGACCATTTGAAAGTTGTTCCTGCTGCCTAGAAAATAGACTTGGAACAATAGGCTGTGAGTGCCAATTACACATCTCATAGGTGTAAGCAATATCGTTTGGAGGAAAAAAAATGTTAAAAAATGTTAGTAGTTTTTTCAAAAGTTTACTTAATAAATGTGTATTTATAAGTTGTTACATCCATACATCATTATGGTAAGAGCAAGTGTAGATAATTTATGAATCTGAATGTAGTACTGTGATCTGAGAATACAGTGATGCAGACTTAATTTTTATTCAACAGTATCATACTCTGCTACTTTTATAAAGTTGAAGCACAGAATCCTTTTTGCTTCACATTTGCAGTAGACAGCTCCTCTTTAAGTATCATGCAACTCATTTCATTTTCCACCCCAACCACTGCACAATTAAATACTGTTTCATTTGTATTTACTGATTAGTTTTAGGGACTTTCTCATGGATAAATTAAAAGGTATTGGGCGTCTCAGTCTAATAGTGAAACACAGTATAACTACATGATTTCAGGAAGCACTTTTCTTTTGTCTGTCAAAAGGCATCGAGCGTGGCAGATTGCTGAAGTGAAGTATAAATTAACAACATTCCCATTTTACTAGTTAGTTTTAATTGTACTTAGCAACTAATTGTATTTAGCAACGTTTCAAAAATTGAAAGCAAATATGAAAATGTTTCCCGTGTAAGAATAAAATACAAGTTCTTCTTATGTTCATATTGTATTTCAGCCTCTGGTTTCTTTCCGGATCAGCCTCTACTGTAAATCCTCAAGGTGCTTCACCTGAGTTAAAGAAAGGAAGATTTCCTATCTGGCCAGAATGGAGTGAAGCAGACATCAATGCAGAAAAGTGGGATGCTGGAAAGGGTGGAAAGGAAAAAGATAAAGCTGGAAGAAGCCCTATTCTAGTAAGTTTCCTATAAATCTACCTTTTTTTCTTATTCATCAATGTATAGAAATGTTCACATTGCTTTTTTCTTATCTATTGAAACTTTGAAATTTAGTCACCTTTTACTTGGATTCCAATCTGGAAAGTTTGCATCTCATATGAGATATTTCAGAACAATTAAAGAAAAAAATGTTACAATATTTATTTTGATAAATAACTGTGGGCATTTGGGTGCATTCAACCACCAAAGCAATTATACCAACAGATGTTGGTATCACATATACTACAATGCTGTAGTATTCTAACTGGGACCAAGGTTTTCCCATATTTCATTTCTCATTCTCAGAGATCACCTGAGCATAGAAAGTTATAAGACCACCAGTAAGTCATCTTTTGGACCCATCTATTGCCAAGCATGCATGTAACATGTCCTAATCATTCATATTTCTGTTTTTGTGCTGTTTTGATGGCATCTTTAAAGTTCCTTCTGGGTCACATTTCTTCATTTCAGATCTGGTCACTATTCACCTTTCTATCATACACTGTATTACTCTAAGCTTCTCCACTTCCAGTTTTCTTAGGTTCCACACTTTACAGCCGTAGATCATTGCTGGTATAACTACAGTGTTGAAGGTGTCCACCCATGCTTTGGTGTTTCCCATCTGTTGTAGAATTGGTTTCATTTGGTTAAAGCTAAGATATGTGACTGTTCTTTGGTTTTGTGATCTGACTTCAGGAGCTTCGCCAAACACCAGAAAAATTGGCAGACATGCATTTTCATGAAGAGCTTGCTAGGGAGCTGGAATTAATCACTCACTTGGAGTGTCCTTGAGTCAGAAGTTGGTGACAAGAAGACATACAGTAGGATACAGATAGTGTGCATGTGCAAGCAGGGCAGAGAGCACAAGGCAAGGTAACAGAAATACAAATGGAAAAGTCTTTGGAATGTTTAGGGGTAGGCCAGAGTCAAGGTCAGGAACAAGCCAGGGTTGAGAGCACAACAGGAATCAGAGACAAAGAGTATGGAGCATGGAGTTGCATGTGGAACTTGCTTCCAGTGACTAAAGTGGCAGTGATGGTGTTTGAATTTGCTCAGCTGATGGTAGATGAAGCAACCAATCTGTCAGGTCCAGGTGGGGCTTGCTGCTTTCAAATGAGACATCTGCTTTTGGGGGATGCAAGGCTTTTCCACACTGCTTGGCACCCATGTCAGTTGCAGAGGCCTCTGTACTGGCAGAGGAGCAACCTGTCTGGTGAAATCAAGGCCCCCTCCAGTGTTTTTTGTGCCAGAGTCTGCTGGCATCTCCAAGTCCACCCCTTGAGTTATGATCTTCGCTGTGATATCTCTTGGTTGATTGAATAAGTGGTGTTATCTCCTAGCCAAGGTAGTTGTAGGAACTGACATCCTTTATTGGCTCCTCATCTAGTTTCATTTCATGGTATAGACAGAATTGCAAGCATTGAGTCTCTGTTCTGTTGCATTTTCTTTTGGCTATGATATGATGATAATTCTCACTTCTGATGGTTTCATGAGTTGTTTTCAGGAATTTTCATAGTTCTCTTTTAGGCTTTGCCTTATCTATTGATTCAGTTCACAGAGTGCAATCCTATCAAGCTTATTTTCCTATTGGAACTCTTTCTCTCTGCTAAGAACTTTTTAGATTTATTGCTAATGCAGATGACTGTTTCAGTTATTTTCTGAACTTTTGCTGCTGCAGTACATTTTTAAAACTTTTTTGATGTTCATATAGTTGGGTGGGTGATACATTGACTTAATATTTTGTTTTAGAATTTGTTTTTAAGTTGAGTTGCACCTACTAGTATATATTGCTTGAGAACAATCATTGAGAGATGTTGATGTTAAACATAATTCAGATTGGCCTGTGGTTCCTGCCAATGTTGATTTGGTGCAGTACTTCGACATTTGTGATGAAATTGCATCATTGTGGTCTATCTCTGCTTTAGTTTCCCAGTTAGGGAAGTGCCAAGTCCTGCACTTCCCTGCTGATTTCTCAAAGTAAATGTACATTACATAGATCTTTTGCAACTCAGCAAAGGTTTATAATTGTTCACAATTTTCATTTTGCTCATTGCCTGACAATTTGCCCACATAGTTTTCATGCATTTGTCTTGAGTCTACCAAAGTGTTTAAGTCTCCTATGGTGATCTGTTTGTTGGCTGGTTGAGTTGTTGTAAAAACATTCAGTTTTGTCATAACCTTTGGAGAGGGGGAGCATAGCAATGGATAATGAGTAGTGGATGTTTCTGCCTTTTTTTTCAGTTTGAGGATTGCGGTCATGGGGAGAAGACTTGTAGTGGCTATGTTTTCCACTTGTTGGTTGACAACAATGAGTTACCTCTACCAACGTGATGTGGGCCTTTGCCTGTGCATGTGTGCATTTCATGACCATTATTATTCCACGGGTTGTATATTTTGATTGATTCACTTGTTTCACTTGGGCCAGTGATGCCATAGTTGATTTTTGTGAATTCTTCCATGAGATAGTTTTTGTGTGTGGCCTTGAATCTGTTCCTAAGATTGTAGGAGAGAATCCGGAATTTGATCATGGGCAACCCATTGAATCTGTCTTTTTGTTCTATAAGTCTGTTGGAATGCTCCTTTGGCTCACCCTTTGGACTCTCTGTTGGTTCTTTTAGCATTGTAGATGGGTTTCCCCCTGTGAAGGTTGCTAGACCTAGAGGAGTTGCAACTTTAAAATTTCTCTGTCTTGGTTTGTCCTTTGCAATAGAGAGTTTTCAAGTGATAGTGGTGGGAAACACCCTTTGGCAAGATTTAGACATGAGGAAAATCAAACAGCTGCCAGCATCACAAAAAACTAAGTGTAGACCATCTATAATAAATTTAAGATTCATAATTCCTGAAGTTGACTTTTCATTATTCAGAATATCTCTAGAGAATTTTAAATATTTTTACATCTGTATTGTGCTTTATATTAAAATCAATAAGCATTAAAATCAGGTTTCCAGAAATTTTGGATAGCTCTTATTGTTATGTAAAAAGCCAAGGTCACCAGAACAGTGCCCATCCCCCAATGGAGACTTGTCCCTAAGTTTACTTTGCTTCTGAAACAGAATGGTCAGGGATTATCTTCTGCACTTCCCAATGACAGGTTTGCAACAGAAAAGGATGTTAAGAATTTTACACCATGCAACAAGTTTCATCTCCTTTCCAACTCCAACTGGAAGCTTGCTTTGGCTTTCATATGAAGGACATAGCCAACATGTCTCCAGCCCTAATCCAGATTGGGTTCTTTTCCATGTGAAATATATGCAGACGTCCTCAGAATTTTGTTAGCAGGAGTAGTGAAATTTTGAATTTGGTTGGATCATACATAGAATTTATCTTTCTGTTCTTCAATAACTGCTCATTTTAATATTAATAATTCATTTTTTAAAAACTGCTGTATTTAGACTGTATATAACAATTTATATTCTTGGGGTTTTAAGGACTAGTTATATATAACATTAGAGTCTTCATAATAACATTTAAAGAGAAAATACATTTCCTAAAGTGGGTTTTTTAAATTTTTTAATTTGGCAATGAACCACTTAAAATAATTGTTCCCTGTATCCTGTCATTAAAAATGAAGAAGGTGGCAGAGGGGTGGTAGATGGTGAAGAAGCTGCTTTGTCTATTAACATCCGGCCCAATGTGTTGACAGAGTGGGAAACACAGTATGTACTGCATTTAGTGTGTTATCAGTGCCCTCATTGACTATCATGGACAACGAAGTTATTGCAGACACTCTATACAAGTTACCTGTAATTGTAATTGTCATGATATATTAGATATGGTTATAAAAAATCACATCATAATTCAGTAATTAAGTGCCAAAATTGGGTGGCATAATTAATATACAGAATAGGATCAGTATACAGAATAGTCTTGACACACCTATTTTATTTTAAACTCCCATCCACAGGCCAAAAAGAAATGGATCCAAAATGCTGGGCCCATTCCATCTGGTGACATTACTTCCATATGCCCTGTGGCCCTCAGAATATCTCCTTCCAAAATAAAAGGGTGATTCAGAGCCACAGAAAATTTACCAATCCTGCATTAAAAAGTCAGCTATTAGGATTTGCTGTAGAAATAATAATGCTTAGATCAGTTCAGTAAATTAGCCCTGACTAAAGTCCCACTAAATTCAGTTAGTATGGTCCAGATATGTCTAAATAAGAATTCAACCATTTTTTGTTTTAATTAATGTTGCATACAGCATTTCTTTGAAGATCCAGAAGGAAAAATCGAACTTCCGTCTTCACTGAAAGTGAGTTCCTGGAAAAGGCCTCAAGAAATTTTAATCAATAAGGTAAAGAGTACTTAGTTTCTGATTATCTATTTAAAATATTGATTTCCTTTTTAAAAATGTTTATTTTTTAACTTGGATAATGTACAATAATTGGAATAGAGAATTGGAGTATCCTTTATTGCAAAACCAGTGATTTCTAGAAATGTGAAATATGTTTCTTGTAATCTAAAAGCTCATATTGAGCTCCTCAACAGATGTTTACAAAAGGTTGGTTCTTATCTTTTTTGTGTTGGAGATGCAATAAATTTGAAGGAGCTTTAGTGTATATGATTGAGGCACGTCCATTTAGATAAGTCCTTAGTTATTGGAGATTGATACTGTGCTGGATCCAGTTCTTGGAAGGAAATTAAAACCCAAAGAAATAAGACTCAAAGAAATATGATACTAAATTGTATTCCAAAACTTTGGAAGTTGTCTATATATGAAAATGTATGTATATATTATGCCTGGATGGTAGCAAAAAAGTTATTCTGTATTTTTTGAAATATATACAGTATGTTTACCAGATTTTAAAGCTTGTTTTAATAAAATAAGTTAGCTTTCAGCCCTTGAGATGGCCTTGCATTGATGGAGAGACAAGGTCAGACTATATAATCCTACATAGTCCATGTTTAACTCATTATTTGAAACTGCTTTAATCAGAATTCATCTTTTGGATTGGAATAATAGAGCACCAGTGATTGGGAGAAATCACTATCGCCAATAGACAACAAAGTGCTCATGTTATCTGCCTAGGAGGACAAGCAATGATGCACAAAGATACACTATATCCTTGGATAGAACTCAATTACCCCTAAATTCAAGCATCCATCAAATTAGAAATCTACATCCAAAATATGGGTGTGATTCCTTCAGGGCTGCAACTAGAGGGGAGCAACCGGGGCATGTGCCATGGGCGTCGCACTGGTGGGGCGCCAAAATGAGTGCTCGGGGGCGCCAAAATGGGCACGGAATCCATGTTTGCCCCGGGTGACACAGACCCTAGTTGTGGCCCTGGATTCCTTGTCTTCTACACCTGTATAATATTGATGGTAAAATCAAAGTATACATATCAACTTATCTTACCACTGACCTTCCACACAGCCAAAGTTTTACAAAGGAATTATCTTCAAACACATTGACTTAAAGCTTAAATATATATTGTTTGACCACAAATCAGCTGTAAAATGAACCAATAATCAAAATAGATTGTTTGCTTGGTAGATCATCAATACATTTGATGCAGTGTATTTATAAATTGTAGTGCTGTAGTCTTCTCTACATACTCAAAATGTAAAATCCAATTCATTCATTTGAGTGATAGATCAGCTTTTCGTTCTATACCTTCAGTCTACTCTGGAGGTTCTGCTCAGCCTGCTACAAATTTACAACTTCTGTTATGTATTTTAATGAAGATTCTAAACAATATTTACTTTGAAAAATAATGTTACAACAGTTTGATAACTGTTTTGCTTGAGAAAAGAATAGTCTTTTTTTTCAGTGAAAGTTTAAAGAAACAACTGAAATCAGATATTTCAAAAATTTGGCCAGGTTTTTTTCCCTCCAATAGTTTATATATTTATTCCATTGTCGTCATTGCTCAGAGGTTTTGGAGGCTTTTGAAGTTCTCCTCAGAGTATAAGAACAAGGGGAAAAAAAGAATATGTCAACCATGAAGACAATACCCCTTTTGTAATTTTTTGTCCATATATATATTAACAGTATTCTTGATACCTGATTTATTACCAACTTAGTATACCATTGTTCAACATACTTTATTAATCAGTGTACAAGTCTTTTGAGATACGCTTTGATGTATAATTTTGAGCTATGAAATATATAAACTTTCCTTCTAATATTATTAATAATTGATTTATATTTTAATAAAATAATTAAATTTCTTATTACTTTAGGTTCCTGTAGTAGTAAAAAATGAAAATTGGTTTGATCTCTTTTCACCAAATGAACATTTAATGGGCAGTGAGGTATGGAACAAACATTCCTTTATAGAAATAAAGCATATTAAATGTATAGTTAAATGAAAGAAATAATTTGCTGTTACAAAAGTATGTAAGTGCCTTTGATCTGAAAAAACAAGCAAGTCCAGTCCTGTCATGCAACACAGTGAACTGATTTACTTAAGTGGCACCATGCAGAGAGCGATAAAGACAGGATTAGACCCTACATCAGGCAACAAAATTTTGGGTCATTACTTGAAAACAGTGTAAATGAACATTCATTGTGTGATGGCATACTTAGTGTAAACTTATGAAAAGTCTGTTTAAAACTATTTAGTTAAAATGTGTGTTTTCATTAGGAAATTGAAACAGGCTTTAGAATAGGAATGTTCTAGGATTTTGTTCATTTCACATTTTTAAGCAAACTACAGGATTCATACTTTTACATGCAGTATGAAGATAGGAACTTTATTAAATACATTCATGCTTAATTGAAAATCTTTGAAAATTTCAAAATAATTGGGCAAATAATAGGGCATATCAGGCCTATTTTCACATAAGACATGTGAAAATGATGTTAACCAGAAATAGTCAAATATCTATTCTGAATGTTTGGATAAAATCAAATTACTCAGTGGAGCTTGTTTCTTATGCTATATCTATAATCCACATCTGATAACTAAATTACAATATAGGCACAACTCATTTAAGGTAACAGTCATAAAGATGAAAACACACATATTTGTGTATAACTACAGCTCACAAATGCCCCCCAAAAGCAATATTTTACCACTAAATTGAAAACGTGTGATACGATTTCTATTGAAATAACCTTGCTAGAAGCTAGAAATGAATATCATTATCTAAACACTTTATATTGCATATCAGAACTGCTTCTTATGAAACTCAGTGAAGATTGTGTTTAAATCAATCAATTTTTATTTTATAGCCAGATTATGTTTAAAGCTATGGCTCCCATCCAGCCTGTATGAGTTACCTTCTCCTCTTTCTTATAGGGGTTAGTAGCATTTATTTCCAATTTTAAGGAAACTACATTTCCATTGATGTCCAAAGTTAGGGAACTGTGATTTGTTTAAACAGTTAATTAACAAACTCTAGGATTGGATTTTGGTTTGTTATTATCTATGTTTGAACAAATCACAGTCTCCCAAGTTTAGACATCAGAGGGTAATAATTTTTGTTTAAAATTTGAAGTGGAAGTGGAAGCTTGTATTTTTTTTTTCCCCTCTCATGGCCATGAGAAAGGTTTGATGGAAGATCATATCAGCCATCTGCAAGTTCATGCATGTGCAGATACAAATTTAGTACAGGCATTCTAAATAGATGTTAATGGCCTAAGACATTTCCAAAATGATATTTCTCAGCAAATTCTGTATAAATGAATTCATGAATAAAATGATGACAGAAAGGCCTAGTAGTAGTAAATTTGATGTTTGATCAGGGAGTAGAACATTATGCCCCACCATATGATGTTTGTAAAACAGTCAGATGTTGTTGTTTATTTGTTTAGTCGCTTCTGACTCTTCGTGACTTCATGCACCAGCCCACGCCAGAGCTTCCTGTCAGTTGACAACACCCCCAGCTCCCCCAGGAACGAGTCCGTCACCTCTAGAATATCATCCATCCACCTTGCCCTTGGTCGGCCCCTCTTCCTTTTGCCCTCCACTCTCCCTAGCATCAGCATCTTCTCCAGGGTGTCCTGTCTTCTCATTATGTGGCCAAAGTATTTCAAAGTATTTGCCTTTAATATCATTCCCTCAAGTGAGCAGTCTGGCTTGATTTCCTGGAGGATGGACTGGTTTGATCTTCTGGCAGTCCAAGGCACTCTCAGAATTTTCCTCCAACACCACAGTTCAAAAGCATCTATCTTCCTTCTCTCAGCCTTCTTTTTGGTCCAGCTCTCGCAGCCATATGTTACTACGGGGAACACCATTGCTTTAACTACGCAGACCTTTGTTGTCAGTGTGATGTCTCTGCTCTTAACTATTTTATCGAGATTTGTCATTGCTCTTCTCCCAAGGATTAAACGTCTTCTGATTTCCTGACTGCAGTCAGCATCTGCAGTAATCTTTGCACCTAGGAATACAAAGTCTTTCACTGCTTCTACATTTTCTCCCTCTATTTGCCAGTTATCAATCAAGCTGGTTGCCTTAATCTTGGTTTTTTTGAGGTTTAGCTGCAAGCCAGCTTTTGCACTTTCTTCTTTCACCTTCATCATGAGGCTCCTCAGTTCCTCTTCACTTTCAGCCATCAAAGTGGTATTATCTGCATATCTGAGATTGTTAATGTTTCTTCCAGCGATTTTAACTCCAGCCTTGGATTCCTCAAGCCCAGCATGTCGCATGATGTGTTCTGCGTACAAGTTGAATAGGTAGGGTGAGAGTATACAGCCCTGCCGTACTCGTTTCCCAATCTTAAACCAGTCCGTCATTCCGTGGTCTGTTCTTACTGTTGCTACTTGGTCATTATACAGATTCTTCAGGAGGCATACAAGATGACTTGGTATCCCCATACCACTAAGAACTTGCCACAATTTGTTATGGTCCACACAGTCAAAGGCTTTAGAATAGTCAATAAAACAGAACTAGATGTTTTTCTGAAACTCCCTGGCTTTTTCCATTATCCAGCAGATATTGGCAATTTGGTCCCTAGTTCCTCTGCCTTTTCTAAACCTAGCTTGTACATCTGGCAATTCTCGCTCCATGAATTGCTGAAGTCTACCTTGCAGGATCTTGAGCATTACCTTACTGGCATGTGAAATGAGTGCCACTGTTCGATAGTTTGAACATTCTTTAGTGTTCCCCTTTTTTTTAATGGGGATATAAGTTGATTTTTTCCAGTCTGATGGCCATTCTTGTGTTTTCCAAATTTGCTGGCATATAGCATGCATTACCTTGACAGCATCATCTTGCAAGATTTTGAACAGTTCAGCTGGGATGCCGTCATCTCCTGCTGCCTTGTTATTAGCAATGCTTCTTAAGGCCCATTCAACCTCACTCTTCAGGATGTCTGGCTCTAGCTCACTGACCACACCGTCAAAGCTATCCCCGATATTGTTATCCTTCCTATACAGGTCTTCTGTATATTCTTGCCACCTTTTCTTGATCTCTTCTTCTTCTGTTAGGTCCTTGCCATCTTTGTTTTTGATCATACCCATTTTGGCCTGGAATTTACCTCCAGTGTTTCTAATTTTCTGGAAGAGGTCTCTTGTCCTTCCTATTCTATTGTCTTCTTCCACTTCCGCGCATTGCTTGTTTAAAAATAATTCCTTATCTCTTCTGGCTAACCTCTGGAATTTTGCATTTAATTGGGCATATCTCCCCCTATCACTGTTGCCTTTTGCTTTCCTTCTTTCTTGGGCTACTTCTAGTGTCTCAGCAGACAGCCATTTTGCCTTCTTGGTTTTCTCTTTCTTTGGGATGTATTTTGTTGCTGCCTCCTGAACAATGTTGCGAACTTCTGTCCAGAGTTCTTCCGGGACCCTATCTACTAAGTCCAATCCCTTAAATCGATTCTTCACCTCCGCTGCATATTCCTTAGGAATATTAGTGAGCTCATACCTAGCTGATCTGTGAGTCTTCCCTAATCTCTTTAGTCTGATCCTAAATTGTGCAAGAAGAAGTTCGTGATCGGAACTACAGTCAGCTCCAGGTCTTGTTTTTACCGACTGTATTGATGTCCGCCACCTTTGGCTGCAAAGGATGTTGTCAATCTGATTTCGGTGTTGTCCATCTGGTGAAGTCCATGTATAAAGCCGTCTCTTAGGTTGTTGGAAGAGAGTGTTCGTTATGCAGAGTGAGTTGTCTTGGCAAAATTCTATCAGCCTATGTCCTGCTTCGTTTTGTTCTCCCAGGCCATGCTTACCTGTAATTCCAAGTGTCATTTGACTGCCCACCTTAGCATTCCAGTCTCCTGTGATGAAAATAACGTCTCTTTTAGGCATATTGTCCAGTAGGTGCTGCAGATCCTCATAGAACTGCTCTACTTCAGCTTCTTCAGCACCTGTGGTTGGGGCGTATATTTGGATTACTGTGTTGTTAGATGGCTTGCCCTGAATTCGAATTGAGATCATTCTATCATTTTTTGGATTGTATCCAAGCACTGCTTTAGCCACTTTACTATTAATTATGAAGGCTACTCCATTTCTTCTGTGGTCCTCTTGTCCACCGTAGTAGATCTGGTGGTCATTTGATGTGAAGTGGCCCATTCCAGTCCATTTCAGTTCACTGATGCCCAAAATGTCTATCTTTAATCTTGACATCTCACCAATAACCACATCCAATTTGCCCTGGCTCATAGATCTTACATTCCAGGTTCCAATGGCGTGTTGATCCTTAGAACATCGGATTTGCCGTTCACCACCAGCACCGTCGGCCGCTAGCCATCCTTCGGCTTTGAGCTAGCTGCGTCATCACGTCTGGGGCTAGTTGAACTCATCCTCTGTTCCTCCCCAGTAGCATTTTGACCATCTTCCGACCTGGGGGTCTCATCTTCCGATGGTATACCGACATATCTCTGGTTGTACTGATCCATTTAGTTTTCATGGCAAGAATACTGGGGTGGGTTGCCATTACCTTCCCCAGGGATCGCATTTTGTCTGACCTCTCTGTCATGACCTTCCCGTCTTGGGTGGCCCTTCACGGTTTAGCTCATGGCATAATTGAGGTGCTCAAGCTCCAGCACCACGACAAGGTAACGATCCTTTGCTGAAGAAAACAGTCAGATACACAGAGTTTAAAAGGGTTTGTTCCTTCCTTATGAGCTGGTACAGAAAATGATTAGATGGAGTTGCTCATCATATTAATATTAACTTAAAGACTGACTGTTAACCAGCCAGTTTTCCATTTTTAAAATTTCACTGCGTTTATTCTTCAGCAACTTTAAGATTAAGGCAAACCTGAGAAATCAAGCATGATAGGATTAAGATAGGCAGAGGATTTGGTTGTACAAGTAAGACTGAAGTTGAGAGAGAGAAAAGATGGAGTTTTCTTTTATATATAATGTTAAGCACATTGGCCATTATACCATCTACCAGAATAGTATATACAGCCTGTCTTCCCCTAAGCTCTCAAAGAGATATGGATGTTACATTATGTCATGTCTCCATATACAGGGTTTTACATGGCTTCCACTTCCTTCTCGGATAGGAAAATTTCTCTATTTTTACCCAGTGTATTCCTGTGTGGTGTTTTCAGTTACATTGACACCAGGAGGCACTACTTGACCAGTTCTGTCCTATTTCTGTCTTATTGTTCTGTGGGATTCAAACCTTTGCACTTTAGATGACTATACATGGTGTATTATTTATTTATTTATTTATTTTATTAAACAGATTTATAAGGCTACCCAACTCACACATGGTGACTCCAGGAGGCTTACAGAATTAATTAGCTTTAGAAGCTATTCAGGTCAGCAGTATTGCAGGAAGGGATATATATATATATATATGGAATGAATGAATGAATGAATATATATATATATATATATATTCATTCATTCATTCATTCATTCCATCAGAACAGTACATATAGTCCACTTTCATTTATTCATAAGAAGAATTTAAATGTTCTTCATTCTTACCAGAGCTCAGCTAACTTTTCTTATTTCCTATATGCCCTCTCCACATCTGGCTTCAGTTGATGAGATGGATAATAAGTGAAATATACGCAGTTTGGAAATTATACAATACAACTGCTTTAAATGTTGAAGCTAAAACTAATGCTAATGAAGTAGCTCCAGTTTTGTGGAAGCCATGGGAACATATCTATTCATTATGCAAAGCAATCAAGGGACACATGCCGTTGTATAATAGCTATGGAAAATATGTGGTAAAACTCTTCTGGATGGTAAGTAGTCATCTATCTGTGTATTATATATCAGCTTTTTCTACAGTTTGTTAAATGAATTTTATTGAACTTTTTTTTTAACTACTAATAGAAAAGGAACATTTGGTAATAGTGACTGCTATTAAGAAATTATATTACTGTTTAACTGTTATTGTACATCTTACTGGGTATCTCTTATTGCATAAGAGCTGAACTTAATGCACAAAGCCTTTATATCATTACATGTTTGTATAATCCCAAGAACTGAATTTCAAAATGCAAAGAAGTCTAGATATACTTCATATATTTTAGGTATGATTGCTTGACTTCGATCACTTTACAGTAAACGTTAAATACATGCACTTTTAAATGCATGTATTTAAGATTAGAGCTGTGTAAGGTTGTGCTCAGAGCACTGAGGTGACCACACCTCAGATGCGTGGCACAGCTGCTTTGTGTGTTTGAAAAGGCTTTCATGAAGCATTTGTCCCTTCTGAATGTTTTGCATAGCTCTGCTAAAAGTGTTTGCTATAATGCATCAGAGCCATACACATTTACAGTATCCGTTTCAGGAAATCATGAGTAGTCCAGTAGTCTATTATCCCATACCCCTGTAATCAGAAAGATGCTTATAGCACAATCACTAGGAAAAAAAAACAACCATCACAGATACATTCAGTATAAAATCATAGAGTCTCTTAAAGTAGCCTTCGAAGTACAGCCTCCTTATTTTAGTCCCCCTTAACTGTTTTAAAATGAACAGTTATTTTTCTTATGCTGTTTTTTTTTTGCGTCTACATTTGGCTTAGGGAAATGCCAAGCCTCTGTTTAACACAGCATTTCTCAACCTGGAGGAACCCTTGAAATAATTTTCAGGTCTCAGGGAACCCCTTCATAAAAATTATTGTATCTATAGCTATTTTTCACAAAAAAATATGAACACTTCACAATATAATTCAATTCTAACCTACACAATCCTCATTTTACGATGTACACAACAGCAAAGCAGCAATTGAGTCACAGTGCATAAAAATTCCCACCACTATGAGCGCTAGCGAAGTTCAGAAAACGATGCTTATTTTTCCTTTAGTCATGATCTCTTGCAGATCCCTGGGATTCTCTGGAGCCCTGGTTAAGAAAAGCTTGTTTAACATGTGGCAGTGCATGAATATAGTAAATACAGATTCAAGTATTATCTCTTGCCACTGAAACATGTTTGTGGAAATAATTTTGCTGTAAAAAATAGTCTCTTACTGGCAAAAAATAAAGGGAGAGGCTAAGTGGAAATTGTCACAATATCAGTAAGGTGGTAAAAAAAGCCAGCATTGGGTCAGTTGAATAATGTTCATTAGTTGCATTGGGCACTCTTGGTAATTTTCCAGATACTTCCTTCTAGCATACATACAAGTACCCAACCAATCATCCTGTGCTTTGGTTACCCATCATTACCTTCCCTTTGTCTCCTTGACTGTGTTCAGTCAAATTAATCCATACTGATTAATCCACACTGCCCCTGTGCATTTCAGTTTAGTAAAAAATGATGATAAGCTATTGGCTTGTTATGCTTTATAGCAAGAGAATGTGCTGGCTAGTCATTTTAATTCTAAAAACATATTTTGCCTTGGCAAAAGCCACATGAATGTTGACAGTTGAGAAATAGCTCATCAGTATTCTCCTGCAGATGATTTTTAAATTACTAGCTGTATTGTACATCTGTTTTGTAGACAGATTTCACTGAACTTTCATACTGTTCTTTCTATTTAGTAAAATTATGAATGTCAAACTTTGGGAAGGTCACACAAATTTTTATAGTGACACTATTTCTCATTACTACCCCATAATATTTAATTTCTTTTTTTGTAGGGAAGTTGGAGAAAGATTATTGTGGATGACAGTATACCTTTCAGTGAAGACAATTACATGCTGCTTCCAGCTACAACATGTGACATTGAACTTTGGCCACTGATATTATCCAAAGCCATAATTAAACTAGCAAACAATGAGTATGTTTTGCAAGCTTCCTTCTGTCTGTTTTGAGATAAAAAAGAAGCAAAGCCAGAACCTAATACAGAGAGGATGCTTGTTTGTTCTGAATTAATCACCCAATTATCTTTTTGAACCTTTTGTTAAACAATGGAAGCTTCCCAGCTGCAAGAGAAGGCAGTATATATTAGTACTACTGAACAAAAACATCGAAGTTTTAGGGGGTCTCTTCTGATTTTCTAATCTCTTATTCATACATATTTGGAGGACCCCTCAAATATTAGCAGTAAATTTTTGCAATGCATAGGATGATATAGGAAGAAAGAAGTAGAAAACCTCATTCTGTTTGTGTAGCTCCAGTTGCAGTTTAAATTTCAAACCTCCTTCTGTTTGGGAGGAATGGCTTCTAGAGGCATTGTTTATCAAATAAAAGAGAACTAAAACAATGCTAGTATGTGTTATAGTTATATCTTTAAGTCAAATTGTGCTAGCTATTGTAGAGCTTTATAACAACTATGGAACCCTAAAAATGTAAAAGGGACCAATGAAAAATAGCTGTTACAGCTGCAATGTTATGGTTCCATATTGTCAGGAATTGACATGTATGCCTACTTTGAAAAAAATCTATTTTACATACTAGCATATTTATTTATATGTATCTTTGAAGCACACCTCATATGCCAAAAAGAATATGAATCTGCTGTTTTACTATAAGTGATAGATTAGGCCATCTCCTAGGAGCTTTTCACAACTACATCTATGTGCAAAGTTATAACATGTTATAATTTTAGGAGTAAAGTTCTTGGTCCGTTTTTTCTATTCTGATTTCTTTAGACCTATGAGAATTTGAGTTGTTCAACAATATATCTGTGTGATATGTTAGAAGATAAGAAAGATTATGGATCTTTACTGTTTATAACTACAGTACACAGCAAATACATTTCTGCTGGTTGTATGGAAATAAAACACTCTGGCAGTGAAGACTGTATATGAGATATGGAAAACTGAGGTTGCCACAGAACATGAAGAGATACAGATAATCAGAAGAGAATATTTATATATTTATAGTCATATTTTTATTTTTCATAGTATAAATGAGACTGGAAAAAGAGAACTAGGAGAATTTACAATTCTGCATGCACTTACTGGATGGATACCAGAAATTATTCCTCTCCAGTAAGTTCTACTTTTGTAACATAACCTTTTTAATTATTCTTTGCATGTGCTGTATTCTGTACTTATTTTATACTTGGATCATCTGGCCTTTGGGTAAAAATACCATGATCTATCTATCTATCTATCTATCTATCTATCTATCTATCTATCTATCTATCTATCTATTTTATAAGATTTCTATTACCGTCCATCTCCCCCTCAAGGAGGGGCTCTGGGCTGTTTACAATAAAAATAAAATTTAAAATTCAGAAGAAACTATAAATCATACATTAAATATTAATATTAATGGAAGGTAAAAATATAAAATGCAATAAAATCCAGATGGCACTAAGGTTCTACTTCAGTCTGTGAATATATAAGGCACTAGCCATCTCCAAGAATTACTGTTCCCCTCCCCGCCCCAGGCGTGCTGACAGAACCAGGTCTTCAGTTTTTTACAAAAGTCCTGGAGAGAGGGGGCTTACCTCACCTCTGGGGGAAGAAGGTTCCAGAGGGCGGGAGCTACTGCAGAGAAGGCCCACTTACTGGGCCCCACCAGATGGAATTCTCTTACAGACGGGGTCTGTAACGTGCCCTCTTTGCATGACCAGGTGGGACAGGTCAGTGTAATGGTGATGAGACGGTCCCTCAGGTAACCTGGCCCCATGCCATGTAGGACTTTAAAGGTGATAACCAACACCTTGATTTGGACCTGGAAGCAGACTGGAACCCAATGCAGCTTGCACAGCAAAGGTGTTATGTGTGCTGATCTTGGGGCACCTAGAATTGCCTGCGTGACCACATTCTGGACCAGTTGTAGCCTCCGAATACTCTTTAAGGGTAGCCCCATGTAGAGTGCATTCAATAGTCTATATGGGAGATGACCAGGGCATGAATGACCGTTTGAAGGGCCTCTTGATCCAGGAAAGGACGTAACTGGCGCACAATATGAAGTTGAGCAAAGGCCCTCCTGGCCACGACTGCCACCTACTCTTCGAGCAGGAGTTGTGAGTCCAGGAGGACCCCCAGATTACACACCAGGTCTATATGGGGCACTGCAACCCCATCCAGAACTAAAGATGGTAATTTCCTGGATACCAAGGAGCCATTAATCCACAGCCACTCCATCTTACCAGGGTTCAGCTGAAGCCTGCTGTTCCCCAGGCCCCCACAGCCTGCAGGCACTTAGAGAGGGTGGTCACGGTATCACTTACTTCACCCAGGATGGAGAAGTATAATTGAGTATCATCAGCATATTAATGATACCTCATCCTGTGGGGACGGATGATCTCACCCAGCGGTTTCATGTAGATGTTAAAAAGGAGCGGAGAGAGTACCAAACCCTGCAGCACCCCACAAAGGAGGGGTCGAGGGCCAGATCTCTCACTCCCTATCAACACTGATTGTGACGCCCTGGAGGACAGAGGTGAACCAGCGCAGAACTACGCCTTCCACGCCCAACTCCCTCAGTTGTCCCAAAAGGATACCATGGCCGATGGTATCGAAAGCTGCTGAGGTCAAGGAGAGCCAGGATGGATGCACTGCCCCCATCCCACTCCTGCCAGAGATCATCCATAAGTGTGACCAATGCTGTTTCCATCCCATATCCAGGCCTGAAACCTGACTGGAAGGGGTCTAGATAATCCGTTTCATCCAGAATCCTCTGGAGCTGCAACACCACCACTTTCTCAACCACTTTCCTCAGAAAGGGTAGGTGGGAGACTGGATGAAAATTGTCCAGTACAGTAGGGTCCAGAGATGGTTTCTTGAGGAGGGGGTGCATCAGTGCTTCCTTAAATGCAGCTGGAAATACTCTCTCAAGGATGTATTTACTATTCTCTGGACCCAACCACATGTCATCTCCTGAGCTGCCTTCACCATCCAGGAGGGACATGGATCTAGTTGGCAGGTGGTGGCATTTACAGTCTGGAGAATCCTGTCCACTTCCTTGGGCCCAACAGGATCAAACTGTTCTGAGATAACTGGGCAAGTACGTTCCCCAGGCATCTTCACAGACCGTGTCTCATGCTTGGAGTCCACTTGGAATGGATCTGAGCGATTTTACCTGCAGATGCCCAGAAAACTGCTTTGCAGTGCCCTGTAAAGGATCAGGTGATCTTGAACAGGGCTGCCAGGCAGCATTCTGCGGATGCAATAAAAGCAGAGAAATACTAACATTTCACTGCTCTTACCGCCACAAGGTAGGTCTTAACAGTGGCTCTAGCTTGTGTTTGGTCTGGTTCAGACTATGTCTTCCTCCAGCGGTGCTTTGGACATCTCTTAATCCTCTTCAGAACCCTTAGCTCCTCCATAAACCATGGGGAGTGTCAGTTCGGTGGGACGAGAGGTCACACAGGCAGTGATGTATGGCAGTGTATTTTCATAGTTTCCATTGGTTGGGTTGTAGTGGGTTGGGTGGTGAGGCACTTTTTGATAAAGTTGAGCGGGTATCCATTTTGTTGGAGGATGCTGTACAGATGATCTTTTTCTTTTTTCTGGTGTTCTGGGTTGCTGTACAATGGAAACTATGAAAAGGATAACATTGTCATACATCAGAAACATCTCAGAAACCACCAACAGACTGTTACAACCACATGGCATCACCATAGCACATAAACCAACTAAAACTCTTCAAAACGTATTAAGCAACCCAAAAGACCCAATAGCCCAAGAAGAAAAAACAGGTGTTATCTACAACATACAGTGTAAGGACTGGAACAGCCACTATGGAGGACAGACAGGCAGAAGACTAGCAGAGCGCATCCATGAACACCAACTAGCAGTCAGAAGACACAATGAGAACTCAATCTCGCAACACATGAACAGACTCAACCATAGTTTCAACTGGGAAACTGTGAGCATCCTAAACCAAGCCAAATCCAAAAACACCAGAGAATTCCTGGAAGACTGGCACTGAGACAAAGCAGCCATCAACAGACACATAGAGGTAAACATTTTGCATACCATTCAAAAGAGACAATAGAAAAGCCGAAAGACCAGTACACTCCCTTCCCAGCAATCAACATCCAGATATGCAAAAACCAACACTAGGATTAACACCAGATGAACCATCAAACAGCACAATACACCCTAATCAAGGAACTATGAACTCAGGCAATCAACCAAGCAGCAAACAACACCCAATCAAACTCCCAAGGAGAGAACAACACCCCTACCAACACAAGCAGGGCAAGCCACGGTATATAAACTGAGAGCAAGGCCCACTCCCTCTTTGTACTGAAGATGTTGTCTAGTCTGGCAATGAAACGTCTGCAAGAAAACAACAAGGCTCAGAGAGCAACAAGGACCCCACAGTTCAGCCCTGAGCTACAAATACTCTCTTTGATTGGTACAGTGTGTTTTATTATTTTATTCTATCTTATTTTCATATTGTGATGTTTTTAACACTTGTTAGCCAACTGGGGTCAGTTGGAAGATGGGTGACCATATAAAATGAATGAATGAATGAATGAATCCTTTAGAACAAAGACAACTTAGATGAAAGACCATATTTTTAATTTAAGTTTCTCATATTTTTGAAGATTGTAATCTAAGTTGCTGAAGGTTTCTTTATGTGTTGCATCTTGAGTTATTTAAAATTAGAGAAGAATTATTGCTATCAAATTATTCTGAGTATGACTGACTGGATCCTGACTGTTTTTGTGTTTATCTTCTCTGGAGTGTAATGTAAAATTATCACGATTGCTTTTTATATATTATTTCAGCCAAAAGTATATTTTAAAAATTATTTCTGTACACATTTTATTTGTTAAAAGGTAAAGGTAAAGGTTTCCCTTGACATAAAGTCCAGTCGTGTCCGACTCTAGGGGGCGGTGCTCATCTCCGTTTCTAAGCCTTGGAGCCGGCGTTGTCCGTAAGGACCCGTCCATGGTCATGTGGCCGGCTAATGTATGTTTTGTCTATAACTGTATTTATATGTATATGAAAACTATATTTTATCCTATGTATTGCTCATTTTACATATGTCTGAATTTTAATCAGTTCCACTCATTTGATAGTTACACATTTAACCATTTTCTTAACTTTTAGCAAACTATAATGCTTTTCTTTTCTCAGTATTTAAAAACAGGTTTAACAGATTCCCCAAGATCAAAAAATCAAACTGCCAGGTGTACCATATATTTGCAGTAAATTAACAACAGGCATTATTTTTAAAATATAATTGTATTTATTATTTTTAAAGATCTGGATATTTGGATAAGATTTGGGAATTCATAAGAGACATTGTGCCAGAATTTAAGTTACCAGAAGAGTCACTTCCTGATCCCAAATTATCACTTCAAGATACAAAAAAAGATTTAAAAGGATCTGAGATAAAAAATGATACTATGCCTGTTATTAAGCAACAAGAAAAGCCAGAAAAATTTGAGAAAGCTGGGAAAGGTATGATTATACAAACTATAAATTATATGCTACCTTAAAGGATGGATTTTTAATCTAAATGAAATTTGGACATTGTAGGAGATTTGTGTTAGTCTACAATAGCCAAAAATCAGGAGGAATCTGGTAGCTCCTTTTCAGACTACCAGACTACGAAATTGGGACCCTCGTCTCATCCCAATTTAAATCTTACATCAGTTTAGCCACTCCATGCATCTGATCAAGTAAGCTGTAATTCACGAAAGTCTGTTTTTTAGTAAAATATGTTTGACTAAAAGAGTGCTACCAGACTCCTCCTGATAAATTGAATTTAAGGAATTCTAGAATATACAAATGAGTATAAGTGACTTTTAGAACATAAATATTATTATCTATGATTTGGATATTTGGATATTTTAGTTTTATGTAATAAAGGGACAGTAGGCCCAAAATGGATTGGGGATTTTCTATGGCATATAATTAAAACTTTGGCAGATCCTGGAACAAATAAATTGACTTTTATTCCTGTATAACAGACTACAACCAAAGAAATTATTTTGCTCTAACAAGCAGCATCATTTAGATGAGGAGATAATATGAAGCATTGGTTATTTTACATATATATTTTATTATATATGTAATATTATTACTAATCAACCCAAATCAATAAACTGCAGGATGAAGATTTCTTCACTGAAAGTTATATACTGTAATCTACCATGCTGCTTCAGTGTGGATTGGTAAGAAACGTTTTTCAATTTCCCAGTGTAGGGCTGAGAGGAAGAAACTGGCCTAAAGTCACCCATCTGGTTTCTATGCCTAAGGGAGGACTAGAACCTACATCTCCTTAGTCTTTCACTGTGTGTGTATGTGTGTAAAATAAAACACTGTTTCAAATATTGTATAATCTTATTATTAAATACATTTATAAAACACTTCCTATGCAGAAGCATCTCCAAGTAGTTTACAGAAAAAGCAGCACTAAAATAAATAATAAACAGTACATTTAAACAATGTAAGACAGTATTAAATAAAGCAATATATTCTTTAAAAAGGTGGAGACAGAGAAAAAGTGTTTTTAATATTCATACTAGAAAGGCCTGGGTGAAACCCTAAGTTTTCAACAGTTGCCTAACAGATGTTGTAGTAGGCACCTCCTAAATTTCAGGGATTTGAGGGTGTGCAGACCCAAACTCCCCAATTCCTGAATGCAAGAACCACCCAGCTGCATGTCTTGTTTTGATTCAGTCTCACTTTATTGTCTCTCATGGACCCCATTATTACATCCAAACACTGGGTTCGGAACATTCACACCCTGTTACATAGTAGAGCTGAGTATCATCTGCATATTGGTGACAACCTGCTCCAACATTTATCCCAGCAGATAAATGTTGCAGCAGTATAGACAAAATAGGCCATATGACATGCCATAGCATAGCTGTTGTCTGTAGAAGCACAGTCCCCCAGTACTATTATCTGTGACTGTTCCTACGTATAGAAGCAGGACCCATATAACAAAATGCCCATGATCCCAGACTCACAAAGACAGTCCAGAAGAATACCATGGTCATGCTGCCAAGGGATAAAACAGGAGCAAAAGAATTACACTCATCTTTCCAAGTCATTTATCAGGATCATCATGGCTGATTCTGTCCCTAAATCAAAACTGAATCAGATTGAAAAAGATCAAGATAATTAGTGTCCTCCAAGAATTCCAGCAGCTGTGCAGACACCAGCCTTTAAAGCATATCGCCCACAACAACATTGTATAAAATATTTTGATGCCCAATGAAATCTCATTTTTGCTGTTTGCCATCCTAGCTGGTGCCTTCTTATCCTTTTGTATTGCACCGTTTCTTTCCCATTTAAGAGCAGCTATTTAATATTTTGTTGAAGTACGATGCATACATTTAGCTTTAGAGAAAAAAGTCACTTGTTCTTGTTTCTGTCTGCACTAAAGATCTGCATATATGTGCACAAAGGTCATGTAAACTGCCAGCTGTGCTCTTTCCTAGAGAAAATTAATTTTACCATCCCCAGACATGACTGAATCAAAGCTAGAGTGAATTACTGCTACAATATAGAGTTTTCTTTGATAATTGTTTAGAAAATAGGACAGCAAAAATTTTGATTGAGGCAATTTTTTTAAAAAATAAGGGACTCTGCAGCTACATCATCAGTTACTTCCAATTTGTTTCTCACTCAAAAATATTTTTAGTTATCACTTTTAAAATTATTAAAGGGCTGGGACTTGGATGCTTGAACTGTATCCTTTTCCTTCATTTTTCTTTCTCACTCTATCTCTCTGTCTCTTTCTCTGTAATATATTTGGATAGGGTATAGACAAATCAATCAGCAAAGATTTATTAACATTCTGATTGCTTGAAAACAACCTTATTTTATGTGCCCTTGAACTTCTGCTTATCAGAAATAGGAACAGAGTTTTGGATAGCTGAGTCCATTGCCTTCAGTACTGTCCATTGCTTGAGACAAGATCTGCTGAATAATCTGTGACAAAGTATTGTATTCATTTGTGTACTGATTTTTTTTTAGAAAAGTCAGATCAAAAAGAAGTTGGAAAGAAGAAAAGCAAAGATGGTGAAAAGGATAAATTTAAGCCAGTTCCTCATTCTGCACGAATGTCTGCTGACTTTCAAAGTTCTCTTCAGATATTTCTTGATGGTAAAATTATAAAAGTTCCTAGACGTACTGTGTGTGCATCAGCCACCAAGGCTTTAGTGAGATTGTTAAGTGTATGAGCCCATAAATTAGCAGACGTACAGTATTCACAGCTGAAAGAGCTCTATTCCAATCCTCTACAAGTGTAAGATAAAACTTTTCCTACTCTGATGACAGCTCATGTGTCAGGGGCAGGTCAGTAAAAGGTAATCTGGCTGTTAAACACTTTTCATAGTTTTGCTCATATTCATGACTTCTTGGTTACTGGCATCTTCCTTAGAGCCATAGCAGTGTATCAGTGATGGCACCCTACCAATAATATTTATTTGCTTGTTTATATCACATTTATACCCTGCCGCAATAATATAGTATGAAGGCTCTCACTCTGTGTTATCAGTCATGACAGTGATATCATTAGCAATATTCTGTGGGATGCACCGCTTTCTCTACATCACTGCAGAACCAGCCAGAATGCTAGCCCAAATGTTTACTGTCCTCACCCTAAAGCAAGGCTTTTTTTTTTTTTTGCATTTTGGGGAGTTTGGGAAGATTTTAAAGGGCAAAATTGTTTCCACATGCTTTGCAGAGGCTGGAGGCTACAAAAAAGGCACAGTAGTTTGCTCCTGCCTAAACTGTGATAAATGGCTCAAGGTTGATAAAGAAGTGAAATATTTTTTCCTCACTTCAGTGAGTGAAAAAAATGATATCAGCGAAAACCCAACCAAAGGTACTTCACAGTGTGTTTCAACATTATGGAATCTGATATTGACCCAAATTTTCTTTTACTTGGTATTCAGAAGAATACCTCTACTTCAGAAATGCAGCAGATCCACTGCAGTTTTAAAACTATTGATGAAGTTAATTACTGATTCACGTGCTATTCTTTTGAAGAACGTCTATGAGGAAATTCCTGTTTGGATTCTGTAAGCCATCTCCTCTCAAGTCAGGAGATTATTTGCCATTCAGTCTTGCTCCTACTTACCTAAGTTGTCTCCTCAGCGTGGTCTTGCTCTGCTTGCTGTGATTAAAGTTGTTGGTTATTTGTTACTTTCTTTGGGACGCTTTTCTCTGCTTTTCAGCCTTTGACCTGCTTGGAAGATTAGTTTTTGAAAATTGTGAAGAAAATCAATGGAGCTAGGTGTTTTCAATAGCCAATAATTTTCAATTATTCAGAGAAGATAATTTGGCAGAAACTTGACAAAAAGTAAACTAAAATTGCGCACAACAAAAATTCTTAGTATATTTCATGAAATATACATATTTTGCTATTTTTAAAACCCCCAAAAATGTATGTGTATTGATAACTGGCAAATAGAGGGAGAAAATGTAGAAGAAGTGAAAGACTTTGTATTTCTAGGTGGAAAGATTACTGCAGACGCTGACTGCAGTCAGGAAATCAGAAGACGTTTAATCCTTGGGAGAAGAGCAATGATAAATCTTGATAAAATAGTTAAGAGCAGAGACATCACACTGACAACAAAGGTCTGCGTAGTTAAAGCAATGGTATTCCTAGTAATAACATATGGCTGCGAGAGCTGGACCATAAGGAAGGCTGAGAGAAGGAAGATCGATGCTTTTGAACTGTGGTGTTGGAGGAAAATTCTGAGAGTGCCTTGGACTGCAAGAAGATCAAACCAGTCCATCCTCCAGGAAATCAAGCCAGACTGCTCACTTGAGGGAATGATATTAAAGGCAAAACTGAAATACTTTGGCCACACAATGAGAAGACAGGACACCCTGGAGAAGATGATGATGCTAGGGAGAGCGGAAGGCAAAAAGAAGAGGGGCCAACCAAGGGCAGGATGGATGGATGATATTCTAGAGGTGACGGACTCATCCCTGGGGAGCTGGGGGTGTTGACCGACAGGCAGCTCTGGCGTGGGCTGGTCCATGAAGTCACGAAGAGTCGGAAGTGACTGAACGAATAAACAACAAATTGATTTTAGTTAGTTACATTAGTTGATTACATCAAATACTTCTACTTCTAACTACATGTCTTTTTGAATAAAATAGGAACAATTTAATTGTAAAGCCTTAACAGATTATTATTTATACTTTAAAACTACTTACTGTGAACTAGTTTCACTGATATTTTTCAGAATATGTTACTTAATTGAAACATACTGAAAATAATTTTCTTAAATCCTGTTCCTGCATTTATAACAACATAATATTTAACATGGAATATTATCAGTTCTTATTATGTTATTATCTACAGCTTTATTTCTTTTCTTTTATACTATTTAATAGATTCAATGGGTTCTTTGTAGGTTCTGCAACACCACTGCAGCCACAGATGGTAGTGTATGCTTGCTATGTGCCTCTTTATGTACCTGAAAAAAAGATCTTTGTATTAGAGAAAATGGTAAGGATTTATGTATTTTGCCTTTTAAGTATGAATTAAGAGCAATAAATACAATAAATATATCATTTCATTCCAGAAGAAATATAATTTTCTTGAAAAATACTTCTTTACAGGCAACATTTCTGCTTATATCTTACTCGAATTCTCAAAAAAAACAAAAAAACAACCAACCTTAAGCAAACTAACTCAAACCATTTTGAATAAATATATATTTATTTTCCAAGTGTTGTACAGAGATGTATGGGTACCTGAAAGCTCATTATTTATACTGTAGTATTTTATTTTTCAAAAAGCTCATCTATCAGTGTTAGAGACATTCTATGTGGGGACATGCCAGTTTAGAATATAATTAAGGATTATCCAAAAGTAAATGAAATTGTAATTACCAGGTTGGACAGTAACATTTGCTGACCAGCTTTGAGAGGAATTCTCACCAAAATAAACTATTTTACTCCAAATCTTGGCATTGATCTGGGCATTATTTCTGGTGTTTTCCATACTTCTTAAGCCTGTTTTACTTCCTTGAAAAATATCAGTGCTAGACAAGTAAGACCTTTGCTGTTCTCTGGGGCTTATGGAAACTTTCACAGAGAAGCTGTTTCTAATCATGGGCATAGTAATATTAGTAAGATGTAGCCTTGCTTCAGATTTAAATCTTAGCACAAATTTTTACTCCTTGCAAAGAGCAACGCATAGGTTCTATATCTTGTTATCTAACAAAACCTTGTAACTGGGTCAATATCAAAATGTTTCCTGTGTATATATTTTTGCATTTTGCATATAACCAAGCTGCTTTTATTATATTGCAGGCTGATTCATCTGAAAAGTTACGACAATACGGTCTTTCCCACATTTATAGCCATCCTGTACTGATAACTAGAACAAGGTCGGGTCCCTTGGTGGCCCCACCAAAACCACCACCTGTACCTCGGTGGAAACTTATACGCCAGAAAAAGGAAACAATTGTGACAGATGAACCCCAAGGTTTGACATTTCAGCCTTTGTATGTTACTTCTAATTAAGAATAATTCCAGATATGTAATATTTGTCTTTTTCTCATGGATTTCATAGATTTCCTTTTGAGAATCAAAATGTTGTCTGTAAAAATGAAAAAATGTATTTTACTTAGGGATTTAATACTGATTTAGAAACTATTCTATATTTTTCATTTAATGCTTTTTGTCCTAGAACACAGGATATTTTGTTCTTCAATATACGTTGGACTTAATGTAATGTAAATATATTTTAAAAAACAATCAAAAGAGTGAGTGGCCAGGACCAACATATTTAAATGACCATGACTGCTTCTTCTGCTGAACTTGCCTACTTATTGAGATCTTCTTTAGAGGTACTTTTACTTCAGTGTACAAGGAAGGGATAGGCACCTGTTTGCCTGTGCACATTTTCTTCAGTATCCACCAAACTCCAAATAGAGCCATGTTTTAAATGCACTTCAGAACCCCAGGAGTGTGTGTACAATTCATATCTATGAGGGGATCTTGTTCCAGAGGGTGTGGGTAGCAACAGAGATCTTCCTAAGTCCCACAAGATGGCAGCATTTAATAGAAGGGACCTGGAGCATACCCACAATGTACCACGCAGGCAAAGATAATTGGAGATAGGCAGTCCCTCAGATAACCAAAGGCTATGCCAAGGAAGGCTTTAAAAGTGACAACTAGAACCTTGAATTACACCTGGAAGCCTGCTAGCAACCAATAAAGCTGGTGACACATGGGCATATTGTGAAGTGCCCATTACTGCTTGCACTATTGCACTTTGTACCGGTAGCTATAGCTTCCGGGTGGTCTTCAACGGTAGTCCCACGTACAGCGTATTGCAGTAGTGCAGTTGTGAGGTGACCATGACTATGAGTGACCGCCTGAAGGGCCTCCCAGTCAGGGAAAGGGCACAACTAGCACAAGATGAACCTGTGCAAAATCCCTCCTAGCCACAGCTGACACATAATCTTTGAGCAGGAGCTGCAAGTCCGGGAGGACCTCCATGTTGCACACCAGTGTTGAATGGGGAAGTGCAACCCCATACAAACCAACAATGAAAAAATCCCCAACTCAGGGAGATGAAGCAGCCATAGCCACTCAGTCTTGTCAGGATTGAGCTGAAGTCTGTTCCTCCCTATCCAGACCTGCACAGCCTTCAGATACTGGATCAGTACATCAACAGCTTCATCTGCGCAGCTTTAAATTTCAACCACTTGTGCAGGGTTGAAATGTACAGCTGGGTATCATCAGCATACTGATTATTCTGAACCCCAAACTGACAGGTGACCTCACCTAGCAGTTTCATGTAGATGTTAAACAGCCAGGGGGACAGCTTTGAGTCCTGAGACATCCCACAAGTAGGGGCTGAGGGTGCTATCTCCCCTCCGTCATCAACACCAAATGAGACCAACCACTGAGGATGGAGGTGAACCACTGCAACACAGTGCCTCCCTCTCCCAACCCCCACAGCTGATGCAGGAAGATACTGTGGTCAACGGAATCAAAAGTCACTAAGAGATCAAGGAGCACAAGGATGAATGCATCACCCCCATCCCAGCTCTGCCAAAGGTCATTAATAAGTGCAACCAACACTGTCTTCATGTTGTACCCTGGTCTGATATCCAACTAAATTACGTCCAGATAATCTGTTTCCTCCAAGATCCTCTGCAGCTGCCATCTGACACCTCCACAACACAAGAAGGGAAGATTGGAAACTGGATGATAATTGTCCAGAATGGAGGGGCCCACCAATGAGTAAAAGTTGCTCTGAGTAAATCTGAGCAACTTTGTCTGCCAAATAGCATGAAAACTCCTTGCCAAGGCTCTGCAGGTGGTCCTGCGGCCCAGCTCTCCCTAACAGGGAGCGAGTCACTCTAAACAGGGTTGCTGGGTAGCATAACAATTTTTGCCACCCTTATTGCCACAATGTAGGCCTGAATATGCGCTCTCACCCATGTTTGCTCAGATTCACTCTTTGTCTTTCTCCATCAACACTCCAGGCATCACTTCTGGCACTTCATCTCCCAAAGCTTCCCAGAAGATTAATGTGCACCCCAGGATTGGTGCACAGAGAGAAAGGCACAAAGGCACAATCTGGTCAGGAGCCTCAGTCACCCACCTATTCCAAGCTGTAACCAAGGCCTTGGCCAAACTGCCCAGCAGATTATCAGTGAAAACCTCAAGCTTCCTTTGGAACATAACAGGGTCCATCAGTCCCTTGGGGCAGGCCCATCTAACAGGCCTTGTCTCTCTGTGGGGGTGGATGATCAAAGAGTGATTTGTCCATGGCAACAGACATGGTAATGTCCTCCAATGCCAGATCACACTACAACTGTCCTGAGATAAAAAAACAGATCTAACATGCGACACCCCCATCCCCATCCTGTATGCGTTGGGCCCTCTATTATTTGGGACAGGTGCATGGTTGCCATAGAGGCCACAAACTCCTGAGCTACCCCAGATTCAATGTCACCATGTGGCAGATTAAAATCCTCAAGAAACATCAGCCTTAGGGACTCCACTGCCAACCCAGCCATGGAATCCAGCAGCTCAAACAGCAGAGAGGACAGTACACCAGCAGCAATCCCAACTGTTCCAGAAGGCCCTACTTCAGCCAAAGAGTCTCACATCTGGCTATCTGTGGAGCAGATCCTGTAAAAGCCCTCAATGACTTGCAGATGATAATAGCCACCATCACCCCCCTTTTCCCCTGGGGTCTCAGCCGATGCAAAAACTGGAACCCAGGTGGGAATATTCCCAGGATGAGAAACCCCCTGTCTGGGCCCACCCAGGTCTCAGTTTTGCATACCAGGTCAGTGCCATTATCCATAATCAAATTGTGGACAAGGGCAGATTTTGTCCACACTGGCCTGGCATTCAGAAGCAGCAACCAGAGCCTGGGGCCACCAGGGATCCTTTGACCTGGTCCTCGGGGTGAATGCTGATGTCAAGATTTATAATAATAGGATGCTTATATCAACGGATACAAATAACTCACATCTCTCCTGGTCTTTTTCTAGCAATATGCAGTTCAGGAGAAAACATTATTTTTGCGTTTGCATTTTTCTGATCCCTTCATATGGCAGGCCATGAAGCCGAAAGGGAAGTGGAAAGGAAACATTAACCGGTCAATAACACTGAGTTTGTTTCTACATGTTTGCAAGAAGATGAGCAAACAGGAAAGAAATGTGTTTGCAGTGTCAGTATTTCCCTCCATACAATACTATAGTATGACAAATTGTTAACAGATACCTACTGCAGCTCTTTTTATGCACATTGCCATTCTTATCCCATCCTCTGCAACACAGGATAAAATAATGTTGAAAATCTAGAAGATTGTTCACAAGAACAATACTGATATAATACTGTATATAACCATTTAAAGATGAGAAGCATTTGACTTTGCATGATTGCTCCCATGTGTGTGATTTGCATAGTAAATTTATTTGAAATATGTTTCATATGTGTATATTAGGTAATGTACAGAGCAAGAAAAACTAATGGAACCTCAAATAATAATAGATGTACAGTATTATGATAAAGGCTCTTGTGGCAAAAAGCCTAATCTATAGTGTTTCTGCAAATACTCCAATTTGCCTGCATTGTCCTTGGAAGCAGTTTAAAAATAGCATTTAGTTCAGAATAGAACTGCTGCATTGCTAACTGGAATCAGTCATGACAGATAGTATTCAATTAAGTGCTCTTGATAATGGAATGTGTTCCCTAAAATGAGTGGATAGGTGAATAATGCCCCTCCCTACCATCAGAAATGAATCTTGAGGATTGGGCAATTCTGTGCAGGTTAGCCTGTCCAAATGGTGCTGAAGGAAAGGTTCCACTGCACAAGCAGGTACCAGTTTATATAACACTAGCTTGAATCTGTAAATTCTACACAAGCAGGTATCTTCTTATGTAACTACTTTCCACTTGAATGTGTAAGTTTACAGAACCTGCCCTAACCTCACTAGTTCCATGGTATACAGTATACGGGGACATGGGGTTTTAACTAAACAGTCCTACAGTCTCCAAACATTCTGAAAAGGGCATTATTCAGAACAGGTGCATATTCTATGTGTGGATTTACAGATGACCATTCAAAGAACTGCAATTGTAGGCAACTAACCAATTCTTATTTGAAGGGTTATCCGATCCAAATGAAGATGACAATCATATGGTAAATATCTAAAGAGTCTTGAAATTGCCCATCAATAAACTAAACCTGAACAATAGACTGAAGAGGATATGTTTACTTAGTTATAATATTTTGCAATATGCTATTATGTATTATACTTGTATTTAATTTAAAGAAATTATTTCTTAAACAACTATATGTAAAGTTAGTCTATGCAGATTTATGGAAGTCTGTATAATAATTTGGTGAATATATTTCTTCTTTTTGGATGAATTAGGAATCGCTATCCTAACATCACAAATGTGTTGACCTTCCAGAGAACAAGTTTAATGAACAAAGTCTGTGGTTTCTATATAGGACATTTATTTCTTGCATTTCAGTGGTCTCTTTTTTGGTGTGGTGGTGGTTGTTTCTTTTCAGAAATTGTGATTAAAAAGCCGGAACAATTTATTGAGCTTGCTAGTCCTTTTCTGAACTTCAGACTTTCTGCTATACCAATACCAAGAAACACGTAAGTAGATCAATCAGTGAGCTTCACTGAGTTTAACTCAGAATTAACTCACAATTAATTTATTGTGTCAAGAAATACGATAAAACTATTTTAATTATAGTACACCCCTGAGAAGTATGGGAGTAATGGAGAGAAACTAAAGGAATCTACTTCTGGGTAATTTTAGTCTTATAAAAATGTAAAAAACATGGTGAAAGCTAATTTCAAAAATTTTATCTGGAAATGTAAAATTTCCTAGATGTTCAAAACACTGAAATCTACTTAAAATAATATTATGTTTCAATGTTATTTGGATATACCAACAGGATGCTGTCATAATATCATGATTATACTTTTTTTTAAAAATGGAATGCTTTTATATAGCTCTTAGGTGTGGAACTTTTCATCTTCTGATACATAAACACTGATACAATTTTTCATTTTTTTAAAAAAAATCCTTGTTTTAAAAATGTATTTTTCAGTAAGACTCTGATAGCTGAAAAAATACAAATGATCTGCAAGCTCTCATAAGGAACACAGTGGAAAAATAGGGCAAAGGTTAAAGAAGACCAAATGAATGATAAGGGGTACAGCAACCAGACTTACGGTAGAATTGACAAAAAAGATATTGAAGTGGTAGGTAGCTTCTGCCTTTTAGGATAGACTGTCAACAGTAAAGAAACCAGCAGTCAAGAAATATGCTGCACACTGGCAATGAAGGCCTTGGAAAAGATAGTCAGATGTTGTGACATGTACAGTATATACCTACAAAAATCAGAACTATTCAGACAGTGGTTTCCCCTGTGATAACAGGATAGAAAGAATATTGACACTTGTACATATTGGTGTTGAATACTCTTGAGAATCATAGGTAGTGAAGAAAACAAACAAATGGATCATAAAACAAATCAATCCAGAGTTCTCACTTGATGTGTAAATGACCAGGCTCAAATTATGATATTTGGGCACATTATGCAAAGATCTAGCTCTCAGAAGAAGCTCTAATGCTAGGAAATGTGAAAGGAGAGAAAAGAAGATGATGGCTACCAGCAAGGTAGATGGACTCAATTATAGCACTGAAAACCTGAAGGGCCAGGTTGGGGACATGTCATCCTGGAGAAGGTCAGTATGGTTGCTAAGAGCTGACACCAACTTGACAGCACATAATCAAATTTTCAATAAGCCATCTCTAGAAATAAATAAATACACCATGACATATACCAACACTTCCCATGGATTGACATTACTTTAGAGTTTGAGGGATATTTTTTTGAAGTAAGTGAAAGGGGACAAAAGTTAATGAGCGTAGAGTTGCTGCAACAGGAGAGACACAAAGAGATGTGTGTGTGTATGAGGACTGGAAAGAGCTACCTAATTTGAAAGTGATTTCCAGGGGAAAATGGATGTGTCCATAAATATTAATTTATTTGATTTATATTCTAAAGGCAGCTATTCAATAGAGAAATCAAGATTTCAGGTATCTTGGATTGGTGAGACATATATCCAGTCCATGTATCAAAATTATGAAGGGAAAAACATTCAAAACAAGAAGATGAGAAGTTAGTTTGCTTTTGTTTTTAAGAGGAATGTTTATTTGTATTTCCTTAGCCATTTTCCACCATCCACTTTTAAAAAGGGATCTCTTCCAGCATCCAGCCTTCCTTCTGTCACTGAAAGCGATGAAAGCATTACTGACATTTATGGAGACATGAATCTCATGAGTACAGAAGAAAACTCTCAGGTTAAGATTTTATTATATGTATATTTATCTAACTAAAAACTGATATTAGACAATATCTGGATGAGACATGCCAACATTGCCAGATTCCAAAGAGTGGGGAGATAGTTGACCCCAATTCCTCATAGATCCAAATCAATTCCGGTGGATCATTGGGGATTTCCCAAACAACTGGAGGCAATTCCACTGAATATGTGGTCCGACCCTAGAATTGAGAGGTGACCAGAGATTGCCTCTCTCCCAGTTTGTTAATCCTTGTTTGCTGTTTGGTTTATCAAGGATCTCCAAGGAATGAAATAATTGAAGAAACACACAGAGGAATGGTAGAGGAAGACCAAAAATGAATTTCAAAATACAGATAAGAGCTCACGCTTCAGCCTACATTATAGCAATAAGGGCAGCAAAGCATCTATTTTTCTGTCCTTATTGCTTCAGCAGACTGTGCTTCAGTGGCCCTATTTAGAGTGACTTCCTCCCTTGTAAGGAATGATGGGCAAGAAGAGCTCACCTTAGGCTGCTTGTGTAACATTTGACTAACATTTCATTAATACAGTTGCTCAGATATAATCTGATCTACATTCTACATGGGCAGAATATGAAAAGATAACTGGGCTAAGATCCTAAGAGGTTATCTGGAAATAATTTGGTTTGTTAGTTCTGAGAAAGTAGATACAGAACTGTACAGCATTATTAGTCCTACCCCTTGTAAACTGTATCCTTACCCCATTTGACTGTTTCAGGATGCTGGCTGGACATGATCAGCTGGATCTCAGAGTCAATGCTTCACAGTGGGAGGGAGTAGTGCTGGCTGTCTTGAAAATAACTTCTTAAGTAACAATTAGAGTAATTTCTTCCTCATGAAGTAGCCTTCTATGGTTCCAGCTGTTTTGGACAATTTTCACTCAGTCTTCAACCTTCCCTCTTTAGGGAATGTTGTTGGGAAAGTGATGAGACTGCAGTTAGATCTAGATCACTTTCAGTTAGTTTCAGGTCCTGAATAGTTGTTGTAGTTGATAGCTTTAGGTAAAGGTAAAGGTTTCCCTTGACATTAAGTCCAGTCGTGTCTGACTCTAGGGGGCGGTGCTCATCTCCGTTTTAAAGCCGAAGAGCTGGCGTTTGTCTGTAGACACTTCCGTGGTCATGTGGCCAGCATGATTTGATAGCTTTAGTTAAGTCTTAATTCGGGGGGGAGTGCCCCCAGTCCATCTAAACCGCTCAGTAGCCTTCATTACCATTAATTATGATATTTGTATGGGCTCCCTATAAAAGTCAAAAATTGGGGCATTGGCTTATGGTGCTTTCACACCTTCCAGAATGGACAGGTCCATTCAGTGGTTATGGGGAAGAAGAAATCAACCTGGTGGTTGCTAACATATAACATGGTACAGGGTTCACCTGTCTCTTTCTCCTGCTCTTAAACATTCATGTGAAGCCTCTGTGAAAGATCATCTGCCAGTTCGGTCTGAAATTGCATCAGTATGCATCTCCACTTGGAGCTACTCTGGAGATGCACTAGAAGTTAATCTGGTATCTGGAGGCTCTGAGGGTCAGAATAAGAAGGAACAAGCTGAAGAAGAATCCCTGCGAGATGGAGATAACTGTTTTCTGAAAACAGCTAGCTCTTTCTCAGCTCTGGTTGTGAATGTGGATGGAGTAGAAGATACACAACTTGGAAGTTCTCCTGGATTCATGGCTACTGTTTGATTAGCAGATAAAGACTGTGGCTGAGGGAACCTTTGAGCCAGCTTTGATTTTCACTTGCAGCCCTTCAGAGAGTGAGAGACTCTGGCAACAGTAACTCATTCCTTCATCTTCTTCAAGACATGTTCTACATGGGACTGCCTTTGAAGATTATCCAGAAGCTACAATTGATAAAAGTGCAGTGGCCTGCTTACTGAAAAGTGAGAGCCATTGCAGCCATTTAACATTGATTTTGCAAGTGCTGTTCAGTAGCCAATACCAATAGACTTCCAAGTACAGCACAAAATGCTGGTGTTTTCCTTCATGGCTCAGCATCTTGGTATCTCCAGAACCATCTTCTTCTAGTAAAACAAACCCATTCAGTCCATTCTTTCCAAGTAAGGATACTGAGGGTCCCTCACTTCTATGAGGTTAGAGACAGAGACACAAAAGACAATGCTTTTCTATTATGGCTCCATCCCTGTGTAATAATCTATCTCCAGAGATCCAGATGGCATTCTCCATGATGGCATTTAGGAAGATTATGAAGATAGAACTGTTTCATAAAGCTTTTAATCTGTAATTTTTACTGTAAAGTTGTTGCCAGTTCACAGACACTGAGATGGATGGATAGTTTATGGATTTTATGTTATACATTGCTTTGTTGTATCTACTGGGAATGTATATTAGTACTATAAATAAATATAAAAAGCATTAAAAACCAAAAGGATTTACATTCCATGTAAAAGAAATGCATCCTTAAATAAGGAGTTTTCACCAACTAGTAGACAGCCAACAGGAAAGTTGAAACTCTGTATTCCAAAGAGAAGTTCCAGTTAGGTGTGGCCATTAAGAAGGCAACTTGTCTTGTCCTGTTATATCATTTGAGACATAGAAAAGAGCATCTTTATTTGATTTCTGAATATGGGAGAATTTAAAACCTTTTAATGCTTTAAGGTCATTGCTAACACTTTCATGGTAACCAGAAATGAACTGGTTATCATGCTGCCTGTGAATGCCCATCATCAGAATGCCCATTCCAGACCAAATGCAGTTTCTAAAGATTCTTCATGTTGTTTATTCGTTTAGTTGCTTCCGACTCTTCGTGACTTCATGGACCAGCCCATGCCAGAGCTTCCTGTCGGTCGTCAACACCCCCAGCTCCCCCAGGGATGAGTCCGTCACCTCTAGAATATCATCCATCCATCTTGCCCTTGGTCGGCCCCTCTTCCTTTTGCCCTCCATTCTCCCTAGCATCAGCATCTTCTCCAGGGTGTCCTGTCTTCTCATTATGTGGCCAAAGTATTTCAGTTTTGCCTTTAATATAATTCCCTCAAGTGAGCAGTCTGGCTTGATTTCCTGGAGGATGGACTGGTTTGATCTTCTTGCAGTCCAAGGCACTCTCAGAATTTTCCTCCAACACCACAGTTCAAAAGCATCTATCTTCCTTCTCTCAGCCTGCCTTATGGTCCAGCTCTCGCAGCCATATATTACTACGGGGAACACCATTGCTTTAACTATGCGGGCCTTTGTTGTCAGTGTGATGTCTCTGCTCTTAACTATTTTATCGAGATTTGTCATTGCTCTTCTCGCAAGGATTAAGCGTCTTCTGATTTCCTGACTGCAGTCAGCATCTGCAGTAATCTTTGCACCTAGGAATACAAAGTCTTTCACTGCTTCTACATTTTCTCCCTCTATTTGCCAGTTATCAATCAAGCTGGTTGCCATAATCTTGGTTTTTTTTGAGGTTTAGCTGCAAGCCAGCTTTTGCACTTTCTTCTTTCACCTTCATCATAAGGCTCCTCAGTTCCTCTTCACTTTCAGCCATCAAAGTGGTATCATCTGCATATCTGAGATTGTTAATGTTTCTTCCAGCGATTTTAACTCCAGCCTTGGATTCCTCAAGGCCAGCTTGTCGCATGATGTGTTCTGCATACAAGTTGAATAGGTAGGGTGAGAGGATACAGCCCTGCCGTACTCCTTTCCCAATCTTAAACCAGTCCGTTGTTCCGTGGTCTGTTCTTACTGTTGCTACTTGGTCGTTATACAGATTCTTCAGGAGGCATACAAGATGACTTGGTATCCCCATACCACTAAGAACTTGCCACAATTTGTTATGGTCCACACAGTCAAAGGCTTTAGAATAGTCAATAAAACAGAACTAGATGTTTTTCTGAAACTCCCTGGCTTTTTCCATTATCCAGCGGATATTGGCAATCTGGTCTCTAGTTCCTCTGCCTTTTCTAAACCCAGCTTGTACATCTGGCAATTCTCACTCCATGAACTGCTGAAGTCTACCTTGCAGGATCTTGAGCATTACCTTACTGGCATGTGAAATGAGTGCCACTGTTCGATAGTTTGAACATTCTTTAGTGTTCCCCTTTTTTGGTATGGGGATATAAGTTGATTTTTTCCAATCTGATAGCCATTCTTGTGTTTTCCAAATTTGCTGGCATATAGCATGCATCACCTTGACAGCATCATCTTGCAAGATTTTGAACAGTTCAGCTCAGATGCCGTCATCTCCTGCTGCCTTGTTATTAGCAATGCTTCTTAAGGCCCACTCAACCTCACTCTTCAGGATGTCTGGCTCTAGCTCACTAACCACACCATCAAAGCTATCCCCGATATTGTTATCCTTCCTATACAGGTCTTCTGTATATTCTTGCCACCTTTCCTTGATCTCTTCTTCTTCTGTTAGGTCCTTGCCATCTTTGTTTTTGATCATACCCATTTTGGCCTGGAATTTACCTCCGGTGTTTCTAATTTTCTGGAAGAGATCTCTTGTCCTTCCTATTCTATTGTCTTCTTCCACTTCCACGCATTGCTTGTTTAAAAATAATTCCTTATCTCTTCTGGCTAACCTCTGGAATTTTGCATTTAATTGGGCATATCTCACGCTATCACTGTTGCCTTTTGCTTTCCTTCTTTCTTGGGCTACTTCTAGTGTCTCAGCAGACAGCCACTTTGCCTTCTTGGTTTTCTCTTTCTTTGGGATGTATTTTGTTGCCGCCTCCTGAACAATGTTGCGAACTTCTGTCCAGAGTTCTTCCGGGACCCTATCTACTAAGTCCAGTCCCTTAAATCGATTCTTCACCTCCACTGAATATTCCTTAGGGATATTAGTGAGCTCATATCTAGCTGATCTGTGGGTCTTCCCTAATCTCTTTAGTCTGATCCTAAATTGTTCAAGAAGAAGTTTGTGATCTGAACTACAGTCAGCTCCAGGTCTTGTTTTTACCGACTGTATAGATGTCCGCCACCTTTGGCTGCAAAGGATGTAGTCAATCTGATTTCGGTGTTGTCCATCTGGTGAAGTCCATGTATAAAGCCGTCTCTTAGGTTGTTGGAAGAGAGTGTTTGTTATGCAGAGTGAGTTGTCTTGGCAAAATTCTATCAGCCTATGTCCTGCTTCGTTTTGTTCTCCCAGGCCATGCTTACCTGTAATTCCAGGTGTCATTTGACTGCCCACCTTAGCATTCCAGTCTCCTGTGATGAAAATAACATCTCTTTTAGGCATGTTGTCCAGTAGGTGCTGCAGATCCTCATAGAACTGCTCTACTTCAGCTTCTTCAGCATCTGTGGTTGGGGCGTATATTTGGATCACTGTGATGTTAGATGGCTTGCCCTGAATTCGAATTGAGATCATTCTGTCATTTTTTGGATTGTATCCAAGCACTGCTTTAGCCACTTTACTATTAATTATGAAGGCTACTCCATTTCTTCTGTGGTCCTCTTGTCCACAGTAGTAGATCTTTTGGTCATTTGATGTGAAGTGGCCCATTCCAGTCCATTTCAGTTCACTGACGCCCAAAATGTCTATCTTTAATCTTGACATCTCACCAATAACCACATCCAATTTGCCCTGGCTCATAGATCTTACATTCCAGGTTCCAATGGTGTGTTGATCCTTAGAACATCGGATTCGCCGTTCACCACCAGCACAGTCGGCCGCTAGCCCTCCTTTCGGCTTTGAGCTAGCTGCGTCATCACGTCTGGGGCTAGTTGAACTCATCCTCTGTTCTTCCCCAGTAGCATTTTGACCATCTTCCAACCTGGGGGTCTCATCTTCCGATGGTATACCGACATATCTCTGGTTGTACTGATCCATTTAGTTTTCATGGCAAGAATACTGGGGTGGGTTGCCATTACCTTCCCCAGGGATCGCATTTAGTCTGACCTCTCTGTCATGACCTTCCCGTCTTGGGTGGCCCTTCACGGTTTAGCTCATGGCATCATTGAGGTGCTCAAGCTCCAGCACCACGACAAGGTAATGATCCTTTGCTGAAGAAGATTCTTCATAGCCGCTCCAAATAAAATACATTGTAGTAATGGTGTCTAGATGTAACTAGACCTTTGAAACTAAGGCATGTGCACTATGGCTAGGTCTAATTTCTTTAGGAACAGAAACAATCAACACTACTGTTTATTAAAGAAGTCCAAACCATTCTAAAAGAGACTATTCAAAGCAATAAGTGTCCTTGCAACCATCTGATCAGAGCATCCAGGTGGCTACATCTCTCAGAAAATTGGCAAGACTGCTTTGAACCCCTTTCCAAAGGCATTTACTTAGCACTCAGAGGAGTAGGTTCAAAACATCCTTCCAGGTGGTTTGTATACTCTTACTCTTTATACTGTGCCTCCAGATACAAAGCTGAATGTGGAGTGTACACTATGTATGTGTAATACATTGTTAAGATTAAGCCTCAGTTTATTAACCCATATCCAGCCTCTTACTGCTATCAGAAATTTAGAATATCAACAGCTTCTCTAGTTGAAACTTAAATTTGATTTCTTTCTCAGAAACTGATTCTGAACTTAATTACAACCATTAAAAATGGAGAGTTGAATACAAAATCAGTTTGTATTCAAATATGTGCTGCAGTCTTGAAGGATATCTGACAGCTTTGATACCTGTTAAAAAAGGAGTTTGGCAAGGATTTTTCTTTGCACTCTTCTTTTTTTAATCTTGATTTAAATGACTTATTGGTAGCTTGAGAAAGGAAAAATATTATTCCCCTAAATTAGCCAAAATGAGCCTTCCTCTCATACAGATAATGCTGCCTTACGGTCACAAATCAAACTGGATTACGATTTATACTTTACGATACCTTTATTAAGACCAATACGAAATACAAAAGAAGTATTCTAGTTTAATAATGTTTTCTAGTTCTTCAGAACTCTTCCTTATGCAAGTTGTCTCAATCAAAGCAATAGGAAAGGATCAAGAAAATCCAAAAATTAGTCTAGATGTAAGTCTGCAGTTCAAAGTCAGTCCTGACATGGAATTTGAGGACTGAAGGCAGAATCATCACTAGTTGTTGGTATCAATTTATTCCATAAGTGACTAAGTTCTCTGATAGTAGATGAAAAAGGATGTCAGTTCAGCCCCAAAGCCCCGATGCTCTCATCTAACAGTGTCCCATATATAGGGAATAAGGTGGATGACAAGATGAAACCCAGTTGTATATAAAGAAGGTTGTGAATGATAATCATTTCTTAAGTTCTATGGATTCAGATTTCAAAATGTTGTTAATTCATAATTTCAAATTACAAATAATGGTATAATATAAACAAACTAAGGGAAGTCTACATATCTTTTGACTTGTAAAGCACAGCATATTCCAGTAATCATATGCAAACATCTGTTGAGGCTTGATGGTGCTCCTGTTTCCTTTGCAAATTCATATGAAGTTGCTCTTACTAGAATGTATTAAATTGATTAGTCACAAACACTGCAAGACTGATAATTATACAAATGAGTCAACATTTCTTATATGTAATAAAAAGAGAGTATTCAGAATGTTTTGAGACTAGCTTCATCATGATGAGAATCTGCCTCTAATTAAAGAGTGGATTCTCACACTGATAATGAAGCTAGGAGTCATTGTGTAAACAATATCCAAGCTAGCTCACTGGAATTCTTGTGTGATCAACTTAACCCTTTTCTTGATAAATCTTATTAAGCAAAATTCAGAAATACATGTTCCTTGAATGTTAGAGAGTTCTGCCACTGATAAAAGAGAGGACCAGAACTATTTGAATAGGAATTACTCACAAGTAAATATGTGTACTGCACAGAATTACAGCTTGAAACTTCTTAAATAATGTTAGATGATCAGATATTATTTATATTGCTATAACAAAGTTATTTTAAACATGTGTCTTTTTACTCTGTAGGAATCTGCTTTAATTCCACAACACACTGTTGAAGGATCCACTAAAGGTAAACATGACTGTGTCCTAATATGGTCTCTTAGTTTAAAAATGAAAAAATATATATTTATAGAATTTTATCTCCTGTTTATTTAAAATAAATATATATTTATAAATATATATTTATTTTAGACCTTAAGTCTAAATACTTAATTAAAAAAGGGGAAAACTGAAATCATAACAATTCCAATGAAAAGCAGTATAAAAATAGTTTAAATGCTGCTGATGAAAAGGGATCAATTGGATGAAACCCATTGTTACCCATTTATCAGCAAAATGGGACCTTCTGGAGCAGAGTTGGGCATGAGAAGGGAAGAGGAAAGGTAAGACACACTATTGTGTGACTGGAAGTTTTGTAGCAGGATCTTAAATGTCATCTGCTGATATTAAAAGCATAAATGTACAGGACAACCTTCCAAAAAGTGCCAAGCACACATCTGAGAACAGAACTGCAGTTTCCTGCTACCACTATAAAGTTTTTCTTAAGTATCACAATATAACGATCCATAAATTCCCCATTCCCAATTTTACCACTGCCGTGAGCTCACTAGGTGATGTTAAGCAAACCATTGTCAGTTTCAGTCTGCCTTATGGCTGATATGCAATTAGATCACACCTGTGAAGGATTTGAACACTATTTAATTAGAGACAAAATTAATAAGCAGCCTTTGGACAAAGGGGTCTGCAGGAGGGCAAGAGGAACAAGTGACAAAATCGCTGTCCAAACTCCACTTTTATATACTTGTGTGCAATGTGACAACACAAGTGCAAAAGAACATAATGTCACAATGCACCCTTTGGCATCATCATGGCTAATTATGAACTACTGTGACTATAGGAAGCTAAATGAGAAAGCTTCTTGAGTCTGGAAGCTCAACACAAGATTAGTGTATCTTAGTATATTTATAAGTATATTTTTGTATATTTATAAACCATTGTTTGGTGCTTTTGGAATTAACTCAGTACTCATTCATTCGTTTCTGCTTCCTTCTCCCATTTCCTGCATAATATTCAAAAATGCAAGGCATACTTTTAACAGCTCAGATACATTAAACATTAATAATAACAGCCATTAAACATTAATAATAACAGCCATTAAAATCTCGCTGTTCCAGTAGACCTTGGGGATGGATATGGTATGAGCTGGTTCTGTCCTGCAACAAGATTATCTGTTTATTAGAATGCTAATATTCCCTTGTACATTAAATGGATGTAGTTGTAAATTGGTCTCTTGTTTAATTTCAGTTGTTTTGACTGTTTTAATCCTGCTTACATATGTTAGATCTGTAAGCCATTCAGAGCTGGCATTGATTGGAGTTGTCAGCCAAATAAAGTGAAGTGAAATTCACAAGCAAAAGAAAAGAAGTTTGTGACCACAGAAATTCCATAAGTACCAAACCATTTCATCTGATCCCCAGAGTTCTCTGCTGCATTAAAAAATGCAGTGAAAAAAATGCCGCTATACGAAAGCAGTAATACATTAGACACAGCCACACAGAGTACCAAGTTTAAGAGGCACACAGAATGTAAATATGGAATAGTAGCTAAAAGGGGAGAATGGCATCAATCTTACCGTAGAAGAACTTATATTACAGTTTTCTTGCCATCAGGCAGAGCAGAAATTAACACAAAGCCATCAGCACATCCAGGATTTAAATTAATATGTGAACCCATTGCCCTTGGCTTTACAGTTCTTAGAATATTTGTTTATTAAACAAATTTATATCGCTCTCATCTTCCAAATGGAACTGTGGGCAGCCAAAATGCTAGTTTTGAAATGTGACATTTGTAAAAAACAATATGATTCTTTTTCAATGTATTTTGACTTAATGGTATTTTTGCTGTAACTTTCAGCTATAGAAATGTTAGAGTATAAATCATAAATGAAAAAACTCCATCACTATAACAAAACAAACAAGCGTGTTTTGCTTTAGTGTAAGTATTTAACCAAGAATGATGTCCTAAAATCAAGATAAAAATCTTTTGGCCAAAAAATATAACTGGCTTAGGTTTGAAATTATATTTTAAATATAATTAACAATAAATAAGGTCCAGTTCAATCGCTTTGTAGCTACCCATTATTTAATCATAAATGAGTGTAATACTTTCTTAAGCCAGCATTCACAGAAAATATATGATGGAAAAAGACTTATTAAATATAAAGTTTTTTTTATTTTCAGTATTGGCTAAAAAATGTTAAGCCATTGAAATGCTGGACTGCAGCTTTTTAAAAAAAATTAGTGAATTATGATGATATGATGAGGTACAACCAAATGATAAGATATGATGAGGTACAACCAAAAATATAACAGTACTAATAAAATCAGAAGAGAATATACAGAATAGTGATTAAATGAGTGACATTAGAAGAAACAAAAAATATATCCATAAAGTGTTAATATATAACTAGTTCAATCCTTTAATGTATTGTTAAATCTAGCCTTATAGATACCGTGACCATATTTTCTTGAAAAAAAGAAAAACCTGAAAAAGAGGCAAATCTGAAAGAGATTCATAAGGTTTAGAAAAAAAATTGTTTGTGTTTATAACTTTGCTTTACCAAGAAAAGTTCAAGAGTAAAACCAAGAAAATGAATAATTAAATTAAATAAATCTAAAGGACAGCTTTCTGAAATAAAGGACTGTCCTTTATAATAAAGGACTTACAGTTACTGTACTTATAGACCATCTGTTGTTGCATCTTCTCAGTTTTGATGCAATATCTTATTTCAGTATGGTGATATTTATATAATATACTTAGATTCTTAACATTCTATTATTTAGATGCCTTAGAGTATTGAATATAGATAAGAGAAAGAAAAAGTGGATTCTATCAATATTAATTACAGTGTTGGATATTAATGTTACAAGCATTATAATTATTTGACTTCTTCTTCAAAATTTAATATAACATTGGAAATTAAATGAAAGAAGAGCATGTATTTTAAACTAAATTGCTTCAGATTAAAATCTCTGTCATGTTGTTAGTTGGTATATGTCTTTCTCAACTTTTTGACCCTGGAGGAACCCTTGAAATATTTTTCAGGCCTTGGGGAACCCCTGAACACTCAGGCTCAAATATAGGCCAGAAATTACAAGATTATTATATTCATTTCATGTGTAGGCCTGTATATATGCATTAACAGTGTTCTTAAACTAAAAATAAAGAATGAAACTTACCTCTTTAATGTGAAGTTGCCTGAATTTGAAATAATTTTTTAAATAGATCGTGATCTCCCAGGGAACCCCTAGTGACCTCTCACAGAACCCTAGGGGTCCACAGAACCCTGGTTGAGAAACCCTGAATATGTATATATCTACTGTATGTATGAATATGGATGCAGCTTATTGACCATACAAATTAAGGTGGAAGAAATAACATATCAGTCAGTGAAATGAAGAATTGAAATATTGTTAATTTGAATTTTAAAATTGCTAATCACTACTAGTAAATAAAATATGGTTGGCTGCTTTAGTATTCTATATTATTTACATACACTGAATAATTATTTAACAAAACGAGGCTATACTAGTAGAAATATTAATACCGTGTTCCATTATCCATAAAATCATCAAACGATTTACAGAAGATTAATAAGAGAAAAGCAATTAATAACAGTAATAATAGGCCTGGAAATCAAGTAAACAACAAAAAAACCAGTTCATAAAACAGCATTTTAAAAAAGGGAACAACAATTATAAACTTGCTGACATTAAAGTTATGGAAGAACAGCCTGTTACCCATAACTAGTGTTTATATGTGATATGGGCCATATAGCAGACTAAATTGTACACTTTCTTAGTTCTGGTCAGAGAGCGCTTATTTCCTTGGCATCTGCTAAATAACAGGAGAGGCCCTCCTAAGATTAAAAGCCTCTAAGGATGGAGAGGGGAATCAAAAGCCAGAAGAAGGTACATCTCTTAGCAAATCTAAAGGGTGTTTAAGAAATAGTACCATCTAGATGCAGTTACTTTGAAACTGATATTTTGAACCAGCTGTTCACAATACTTTTTATCTTACGGTCACATCATAGGCACAGTTTAGGGGATGGTGACACAACTACTCAGGAAACTGAACAATACTCTTTAAGTAGGATAAAGCTTTCTATAATATAAGGAAGTTTACTTCCTGCTGCTTTTGCTCTATATTTTCAAATCTTAATCTGCATTCAGTTCTAGTGTATACAGAATTCTAGAGTCTATATTCTACTTTTTTTTTCCTTACCAGGTATTCTACCTTAACCGTTTTTCCCAATCCTCCTTGGTCTGCTTCTCCTCAGACTTTTTCTTCCTTCAACTCTCTCAACCCAGCCAGCCCATAGTTGATGGGTTACTTGGGGCTGGGGTGGGTGGTAGAAGGTCAGGGTTGCCATCTGTAGCACAAATTTGTTATAGCCGTGCTTCCCAAATGTTTTTCTTCATTACCCAAACCACTTACCAGAAAGTCCTTTTTACCCAATGTAGGTAAAATATTTCAAGTCAATTTAAATGCCCCTGTTGTGATTGGGTAATGAGTTTGTGTGTCTTTACCCAAAGAAAACCACTTTTACCCAATTTTGGGTAAGTTACCCAGGTTTGGGAAGCACTGTGTTATAGCCTGTCTAGCATGGTAGAGGTGATTCACTAGCTGCTGCTCCTTGTCTACTGACCTCTTTACCGCTCAGCCCTCTGGTGCTGGCTCTGATCTTGATTCCCTAGAGAGCCTGAATTCCATCTTGCAGCTGAACTGCTCCCAGGAAGTTGCCTTCAGCTGCTTCTGGTTTCAGGGGGTGGGGTAATTGACCTGGTTTGTTGTGCAGGGGCTGGGAACTCACATAGCTTCTGAGTCTCCCCAACCTCAGGAGGTACTTTCCATTATCCTTCTCCCAGGCCTGCCTCTCATTGTTCTTACCATTTGAACTGTTTGGAAGCTGTCTCCGTTCTTCATTTCTGTCTGTCAGCTCTGCTGATTAGGCAGCTGCTGCATTCTCCTCAGCTCTGATACCTTTAGCTCTTCTCTGTATGCTTTCCTTCTTTTTTTCTCCTCTTCAGCTGGACCTTTTTTCTTCTGAAAACAAATAAAGGAAAGGCCCTTGAAAGAGGAGGGCTAAGGTAGAACATAGACATCCTCTTTGTTGCATGTCCTTCCTCTCAAATGCCTCTCCCCACTTACAACTCATGCTTGGGGGCTTTCCAGACCCGATGTTTAACTCTCTTTTGTTTTTTCTATCTGCTCCGAGTTATCACAGAAATTGCTGTCTTGTCATTATCCTCTAAAATTCAGACTTCAAATTCAAATGTTACTATTGCAATCAAACATCAGCATAGTCACCTGAAATTGATTATTGCTTTGTAAGCCCCACTTATTTCCAGATTTCCCCCCTTTGAGGAATGCAGGAGTGTACATTAGCATGTTAATTTGCCTCATCACCCTCCTACTTCCTTCCTATGGTTTTGGCCTCTACTAACTGGTCTCTTGTCCCTTTTGGATATACATCCTTATTTCCCTTCCCCTGGCTCCTCCCCAAGGCCTTCTGGATCTTGGCATGCTTCATTCAACTTTCAAGTGGCAAAATAATCTTTGACTAGCTTAGTTGCTTGCGTGCCTGGCTGTGAACGGTGCTCCTTCACCCAGAAGAACATTTGCCTGGTAATACTTATAAGAATTGCTCCACCACAATTTCCTCTTTAATTTCAGCTACTGTTCTTTTATATGGCTGGAGCTATCTCTTCCTAAATCCAGAAGTCCTGTCCCACAATTCTCTTACCCTTGTTTGCTGTCATATGTATCCCTTCTAAACTGCTGTCTGCCTGTATACTAGGTGACATTGGAGTCTGTAGGATTGCCTCTTTAATCTGCCTGTAGTCTCCTACTTCTCCTACCTCTTTTGAGTGTTGTACTCAAAACTGCCACACCCATTTGCCAATGCTGATTTATCTTCAATAGCCTTTTGATAGCAAGTACATAAATAAGTTACATAGCAGAAGAAAGAGATGATTTCTTTCTCTAAGTCTTGACTCCTGGAGGCTTGACCTCAGAAATAGGACCATTCCACAGATGCTCTTTCACCATCTCTAGGCATTTATATTATGTCTAGGTATGCCTCAAAATGATGATAAAACCATTTAAAGGAACACCATTATTTAAAGGGGAGTTCATGTCATATGAAATCTTAGGAAATGTTTTGTACTAGGCTTAGGCTGATCAAACGTATGTGGCTTTTTTATTCTGCCACTATTACTATTACTGCTGCTGCTACTGCTGCTGTGAAAACTATTACAGTTATCTTCAGAGCAAAGCTTCTGAAAGCAAGCTTCCTGGATGACCTTTGCCATCCCACCCGCTTCCCCTAGGCTCATGGCTGGTGTCAAACTTGAAACCCAGGTGAGTATATGTCTGAGAGGGGTACTTCTCTCCTGGGCCCACACAGATCTCAATTATATAATTATATATGCTGTCTCATCCATCATGTCTTATTATTATATATCAACCTGGTGATCAACAGCAGCAGCTACAGTCCAGGTCCACTTAGGATTTGGTGACCTGGTTTTGAGGGTGAATACTGAGGCCTAGATGGTAGGGCCAATTTCAATCATCAGCCCCACTGATCTCAAGAGTAGCCCTGCCTCAGATTCCTGCCATATCTTCCTCTACCCATCATGATCCTGATGGAGCTGACTGCCCTCTCATTTTCCCCCAATCGGACCCCAAGGCCATGGAACGCAGCCAACTACTCTCACCCTCATACCCCTGACAGATCATATCAACCTCCCCTGACTGTTCCTGCATTCAAGCACATAGGAGCCTGATGGAGTGCCATGCTGCCGTGGTCAACCAGGCAGCCAACCAGCCATCCACACACTCCCACCACCCATCTCCACTTCTACTCTATACACTCTATACATACATGACACCATCAGAATTCAGGAATCCTGGATCATAAAGACAGAACAGTGTAATTTAAAACAGATTTTCATTTCTCTGGGGTGAGGCAAGTATATCTGCATCATCTCTGTTCTTAATTTTCGGCATCCATTACATTCCAGTTCTAATCTGCTTATCTGGAGCTCTGGTATTCTGCAAATAGGAGAGGTAATAACTTAATTATTTACATAATAGGCAACGATAGGAAAAAGAAGACATTGGATTCAGTGACTGACAGATCTGCACTCAAATCACTATGAGCCTTGAGATTTAATCATGATTACTTGACCCAATCACAGAGCATAAGTTGGAGAAAACATGGGTGTAGAGATACTTTACCATTTGTTCCATGTTGTGGTTTGACATAACTGTAACTCAGTTTTCTCTTCTAATCAGTTGTGTGATAGTTGTTACTGAGTTGCATTACCTGTTTCCTGATTCCTGATTGACTGATTTTAGTGAAAAGATTAATAAATTCAGTCTGTATACTTCAGTCACAACTATCAGCTTTACTTCATTCAAGAAGTAGTATACAAACACTTCTTCCATATATTGTACACAAAAACCTCTTCAGCCTATCTGCCTGAAAGTTGATATGCATGTTCCCCAACATAGAAACTTAATGTTTCTGAAAATTCCACCACATTCTGTCTTAAAACAACAAAGTTATAGAGACTTAAATCAGATTTTAAAGAAACATAGCTTAAAACCTTGCACTAAGTTTAATGGAATTTGGCATATTTTATTCGTAGTTAAAGCTCTAGAATGTAATTTTATTCTGTTGAAAAAGAAATGCACCTGTCCCAGACTGTTAATCTTTCCAGATGTTGATACTGAGTCAGATATGATTACCTCAAGAACAATTTTTATCAAATTGGGCCACTTCTGGAATTTTGAATTTGTTCTCTGAAGTGGATTACAGCTCAACCCAATATACTGTATCACTTGTGTTTTCTTATTTTATTAAGATATTAAACGTATCAAGATTTGCCCTATTTATATTTTCAGGTTCATCAGTAAACCATCATATTTTCTTTTTCAGAAGCATAGTCTTAATCTGAGGAAATTTTTCTATGTTTTTTTCTTATCCATATAGGTGAATCTGCAGAAAAAGTAAGTAGTGAAGTAGCTCAGATACCAGAATCAACAGACCCTGCTTTCAGCAACCAATTAGTAAATAAGTCTGTTGAAGAAATTGAACTTGAAAAGAACATTATTTCCAAGGAAATATGGATGGACTATGAAGATTTCTGTATTTGCTTTCAGTAAGCAGCAGTGGGATTTTTTTAGTTGTGGCCCTATATTTCTGAAAACTTAATATGTTCATGTATTGAAAACATTTTCTTGACTTTATAGCAAATATGTTGCATTTAGACCCCAAACAAGAAGGCAAACAGTGGCCGAGGTTACCTGCACAAACATTAGAGTCCATTTTGAAAGGGGTATCATGATAATGATAGATAAATTAATCTTTCTGTCAAGATCCCGCATTTCCATGGTTCTCTATTCTCCAGAATTTTACCAACTGGTTTTAAATGAGCAATAGGAATTGAGAACCAGGACTAAGGAATTCATTGCTGTCAGTTGTTATTTATAAAGATTATAAACAATTTCTATCAATTGATAGTAATGCTTTTTAGTTTGGGCTCTACCATATATTGGGAATGAATTACTACTGTTACTATTACTCTTATCTCCTCCTCCTCTAATATTGAAAAGTTAAGAATATTTCTTAATTCAGTGAAGTGTGACATAGCATGAGGGATTTTTTTATAATTTATGTTAAAATAATCACATTCATTTTTCTTAGGAATTTATATGTTTTCCACAAACCAAATACCTACGCCTATAACTATCAGAAGTCAGATTTTAGGGTAAGTTTATTGACAATATAATTTATTCATATCCCAGTACATTTCAATTTGTATTGATGAAACAAATGTGTTTATCAAATAAACTTTATTATACAGAATATTAACATAAAGAAACGATCAAATACTAACAGCATAAATGATTGACATTAAAATCAATATTATTATAATACTTTGGGTTGAGAGATCCTGTAATATTTCACTTTTAAATGAAAATTCAAGAAATCAATACTTAATGTTTCAAAAAACCCATACATTTAAGAACAACCACTGTTCTCCATAGCCTTTGCAAATTACTTTTTGTAATATTTTGTAACAGAGATGTCCATGGGCATAACTGTGTGATTTGAAGCCTTGCCCCTTTTCATGTTCATATGACACACATTAATAAAGACTTCAATTGTGTGGTCACAATTTTACGACCCCACCCCTCCATGGATGTCCCAGCATTAGGATAATAATAACTTGTGCATTCAACAATTAATCTGTTTTTAAGACCAAAAAATGTCATGGGTTGAGATTTTTTTTTTAAATTACAAAATAATTAACTAAAATAAGAAAAAAGCTTGTAGCTTTATCACATCAGGCATAGAGATACAGGCTTAAGCTCAACCCTAGCAAGACTGAGTAGCCTTGATTTCAAGGACCTGTGGTCACAGTGATTTACCATCTTTAATTCACTGTGCAGGTAGAACTGGTAGTTTAGAGGTCCCCCTGGACTCTCAACTCCTGCTCAATCCACAGGTGGTAACCATGGCCAGAAGTGCCTTTGCACAATTCCATCCTGTGCACCAATTGCATTCCATTTTGGATCAGGAGGCCCTTTTCACAGTGACTCATGTCCCAGTCACCTTTCATTTGGACTATGGCAATGCACTCTACATGTCTAGAGTGGAGACCACTTGGAAGCCACAGATGGTCCAAAAAACAGTCATGCAAGTGGTTATGCACATTTCCAGCGTCATCCATGTAATACCACTGCTCCATGAGCTACTCTGGTTATTGGTGAGCTTCCAGCTACAATTCAAGGTGTTGGTTGTCACCCATAAAGGTCTTTGTGACTCAGGACTGGTTACCTGTGAGACTATATTTCTTCCATTGTTTCTGCCCGACCAATAGGATCTAGATGGGTTGGCATGCTCTAGTTCCCAGTTGTAAAGCACTGTAATCTTGTGGGACGTAGAAGACATTCCTGCTTTGTTGAACACCATGCCTGCTGAGAACTCTATGGCCCCAACTCAGTTGGGCTTTCATAAAGCTGTAAAAACCTGGCTCTTTTTGAAATTCCCTAAGGTAGGGTCAGACAAACTGCTCCCTGATGGTAGTTGGTGGGGAGTATGTTGAGTTAGTTATCCTCCCCTATGCAACTGTGTATTCTTTTGCTGATTCTGATTTGTTGTTTTTAGCTGTTATTTTTACTTGATGCTTCAGTCCTATTTTGTAAGCCACTTAGAGCACTTTGTGATTCAGGTGGTATACAAGTTGCAAATAAGTTTACAAGCAAATAGAGAAAGAAAAATCAGTCCACAGAATATCATGAGAAATTGATGGGTGAATAGAATCCAAGTTGCTATTACTGTAAGAAATATATTTTTACCATTTAATGGCAGAATCATTTACTGTACATGTGAACTGCCTCTTTCAGCTTTTACTCTCCTAGTTAACCATTCTGCTATCACCAATTGCCACACAACTATGTATTATATAAAAGGCTGAGATAGGTTTTTAACTTACTAGATCTTAAGCCCCTTCATTCCCCAAATATATATTTTAGAAAATGAAAAAAAAAATTCCCCAGCTCTGAAAATGAAGTAGCTATTTAATTTCCCATTGAATTCAGTGCTGGGGAGGGAGGAGTTGTTGTTGTTAGTCGCCATCGAGTCATTTATGACTCATGGCAACCCTATGTATAACAGAATGAAATGCTGTTCGGTCTTGCGCCATACGCCTGACTGTTCCAATGTCTGCATCCATTGTTGCAGTAATTGTATCAATCCATCACATTGAAGGTCTTCCTCTTTTCTGTATTATTAATATTATTAATATTAATAATATTAATATTATGTTCTTAGGGAGGGAGGGAGAAAAGCAAACAAAAGAAGTAGAAACTGCTGGAGGAAAAGAACTGTTTCTCTCTCTCCCTGACTTGCATGTTTCTCCCTCTTCCCCTCTTCCCCATAGTATTGCCTTGGTGAAACTGATTTTTAATGTGTTAACTTTTCCCTTTATTAACTGTATATTCATGGTACATTTTATGGCATTTTTGAATACTGCAGCTTTCTTTACCCAAAATAATTACTATTGAATCATCCTGAAGCCAGTATTATATACAAAACGAATCAAAATTATAGATTAGATTCAGTCAACTTATAACCATCTCTGTGAAATCAATGAGCGTTAATTACTAGCAAGTTCTGTTAATTTCATTAGGTGCTGCGAAATTTTTAGGGAACTTTTATGCAGTGTCTAAAAAAAGACAGCAGAAGTTCCACCAAACAAGCCGGGAGCATGATTGATAATTTTCTAACTATTTTACTGGAATATATTCTACATGTACCCATACACACCCATTCAAATGCACACGGTATGCTTAGCAAAAAGGAAGAAAAGAGGAGAGAGAGTGCCCTTCACTTCCACTAGCCATGTGGATGAAAAGCGGTTGAGAGTTTCCAAAGAGCCCTTTGTGGGAGAATCTCAGCTTTTCCAACATACAGACTAAACCATCAACTGGCACCATCTTTTATAAGTTATAGCATCTGTTCTGGTTCTCACAGGAATTAATTCACACTTTGTTCTTGCCTAATACGTTTTTTCTTGTCTAATGTTTTCTGTTCCTTTCTCAAGGAAATAAAGCCTTGTTTATTAACACTGACCATGCAATCATGATAGATAGGTGCTTTCTTTAGTTTGCTTCCATTTGTCAGCTCTAAATGGTGCCAGTTGATGGTTTAGTCTGTATTTTTCAGAACTCTTCTCTTGTTCTTTTTTTGCTCCCCTTTTCTGGTTAGCCGGTATTGGAAGGATGCATACAGAGCATAGTAGGGTTCAGAAACAATAGAAGGATATATATAGAGAGAGTAGAATATAGCATGAAGATATTATACGTGTAAAGAATAAAGATACGTAGATGCTGCAAGTATACATTTCATATAATGAGTCTGGTCAAAGTCTGGATGCATCTGGATCTAAATCATTATATGTTCTGTTCTGTGATTGCAAATAGTTACAATGTCGTTGATTCAGTGTGATAATGGTAAGTGTCCTAACAGTGAGACACACGCTGAGACGAGGAGTAGTACTCTAATGTTTATTACTGCTACATAAACAGAATCCTAACAAACTGAATAAGCGTGGGAAACCCAGACATATAAACCCCAAAGGCTAAGGCAGGCCTGATCTGTGTCTCTTTGAACGGCTGCTTAATTCCTCAGTACTACGCATGCGCTTTACAGCCTGGATGGGAGCCCCCTGCTCGCCATCCTCACTCATGACATCAAGTATATCATTACTTTCAGCCCATATAGTAGCCCCAATGCCTACTTAAAGTTTCCATGAATTAGGATTCCATCATATAATCATACTCCTTTATTGCAAGCATAAAGCTGCAATGAGTTTTAGACTGGTAAAATATAATTTGATATCTAGAGATGAGATAAGTAATTTTATGTACATTATTTCTTGATTTCTTCAGTTAGCTAAAATTAGACTTTACATCCTAACTTTAACTTGCAGCACGATCTATCAAAATGAAGTTACCAAAAGTCAACATAATTATGCTGTTGTCTTTTTCACTTTGAGTGTTCAGTGCATTTTAAGCATTGTGATTTAATCTTGCAGAATTTGTAAATATAGAAATTTATTCTTTGAACCAGTCTTCCTGTTTTTTTCTTAACATCAAATTAATAGTTTAGGAAGTTATATATAAAACCCTTCATACAAAATAGTGTAAACTTTTGTCAATTGGTTAAAATAGCAATAACTATGGGAAAGCAATATTATGACTTTGATAAAATGATTTGACACCTTCAGTTCTTAATACCATACTTTGAAATATAACAAAAATGCTGTCAAGTGTTAGTTGCTACAACATTAGAAAATAGAATTTAAACACAAATGTTTTTTTCTCCTTACAGATGGTGGATGATAGAGTCTTGTATTATCTCTGTGTGGACAGCTTGAAGCCTACTGATATTCTAGTTAGCTTTTCTGCATTAGTACGTTGGGGAGACACTGCAGGTAAGATTAATATAAAGTAGAAGAGTAAGATTAATATTCCTCTCTTAGATTTCTTCTAAGAGGTGCTCAGAAATAGAAATAAGCCAGCTAAATCAATAATAGTCACTCTCTGTATGTGTTTCCCCTTATTTTTGGTGTTCTGTGACAACTACCATGTAAATAGTTTTAGGTCAAGAATATTCAGTTGAAATACACATGCAACTAAATTCCATTTTGCAGCTTTTATTATTTATTTATTTATTTATTTATTATTGTAGCATGTTCATAATAAAAAAGATGAATGGCTAATAATATAAAACAACAATAAAATATCAGTAAAATCAATAAGCCCAGGAGCAGAGATACAGGGGGAAAAAAACCACTACTTGTACTATATTTGCTAGTAATCTTTCAGAAATGCCCAGTGAAACAGATGGGACTTAACCACACACTAACATATCAGTAAAATTGTCATTTAATGCACTGCAAAGAAGGACAGTTCACATTAAGAGTTCCAAAGACCATCACATTTTATTAATGCATGAAGGGAATTGCATCTTGATGTTGACAGAAGACAGTCTGTTGCAGGTGGCTCTATCCTAATATGCAACAACGATTCTTATCTAGTCACCCATGTTTTCTAACTGAGAGTCTGCAACCCAAGTTCCAGCCTAAGTACTGTGTCGAACTGTGACAACTCAAGTGTCTAGAAACCACTAACAAAATGTACTTAGCTTCACACTATCCATCCTTTTCACAAATTTATTTATTTATTTATTTATGCATGCCATCTCGCATATGTGACTCTAGGTGGCTTACAATAAAATAGATAAAATACACAATATCAAAATAAAAACACATATCAGCCAAACATTATAAAAACAACCATCAACAAAGCCAAGAGACAGGCTCTATCACACTCTATACCAAGTTTTGAGGGCCTTACAAAGGGCCAACAGAATTGGGGCTAGTCTAATCTCAGGCGGAATAATGTTCCACAGTGCAGGTGCCATGGCAGAAAAGACTCTTCTTCTGGGCCCTGCCAGCTGACACTCCTTAGGCAATGGGACCCAGAGCATGCCCCTCCTGTGAGACCAGGTACAACAGGCAGAAACAACTGGGGAGAGATGGTCCTGTAAGTAACCCACTTGCAAACCATGAAGGGCTTTAAAGGCAACTACCAGCACCTTGATTTGCACCCAGAAGCACACCGGAAGCCAATGCAGCTAGCAAAGCAGTGGTGTCACATATGCCAAGTAACCAGCACAATTAATTGCCTGTGCTGCTGCATTTCCCATAACCTTGTCAAGCATAGTAGTTTTTCCTGGTCCCTTTTCTGCTCACACTGTGTGCCCAAAATATTTGAATTTCTATTTGTTGATCATTGTTTCAAAGGAGTAGTTGGTCTTTATTTGGTCCACAGTTGATTGATTGGTTATTTTTACAGTCTCTGGTACTCTCAGCAACCATCTCCAGATTAATTGGAAGGTGTTTATCTTTCTTCCTCTTTCTCAATCTCCAGCTTTTACATTCTTACATTACTAATAGAAAAAAACATCCCTGTGCCTTTAGTATCTTAAAAATATCCTTACCCTTCACAATCTTGTCTAATTTGTCATACTCTTCCTCCCTAAGATTAATCTTTTTATTTCTCCAGTGCACTGTCCTACTTTATCCTTTCTTGAGCAAACAAAACTATGGCCAGGTTACCTGAGGGACCATCTCATCCCCATGACATCAGCCCATCCCACCTGGTCATGCAGAGAGGGCATGTTACGGACCCCGTCTGTAAAAGAGTTCCATCTGGCAGGGTCTCGGAAGTGAGCCTTCTCTGCAGTAGCTCCCGCCCTTTGGAACGTCTTTCCCCCAGAGGTGAGATATGCCCCCTCGCTCCTGGACTTTCATAAGGAATTAAAAACCTGGTTTTGTCATCATGCATGGAGCAGGAAGGGGAACAGTCATCTGTGGGTTTGGCTAGCGCCCTAGAAGGGCCTTTTACATTCACGGACTGAGATACAACCTTAGCCAACAGGATTTTACATATTATATTTTATTGTCTATTTATATTTATATATTTATATTTATTGTATTTATATGGACGTTGAATTTTAAATTTTGTTTTGTTGTAAACTGCCCAGAGTCCCTCCTTGTGGGGGGAGATGGGCAGCGCTAAAAATTTAATTAATTAATTAATTAATTAAACACACTCAGTTACTTAGTTGCCTTCTGCTCAAGTTCACTAAGCACAGTGGTTGAAATTACCTTTGTCTTCTTAATATTTAACATTAATCTTTATCCTTACAAAACATGATATTCTTCCATCAACACTAGTTCCATCAGTGGTCAGATTTCTTTCAGTTTTGGCCTGACTACATCATCACATCTAGATTTACTTCTGAAAACTTGGTACTTGTCCCCAATATCTAGGGGAGTGCCTTCCAACTTAAAAGGCTCATCATTTGGTACCCAAACTTACCTAAATATTTCAGTCAGCCCATATAGCAACACAGAAATGGCTTGCCATTGCCTTAGAGTTCCTTCACCTAAATGAGTAGGCTTCACTTATACCTGCAGAGCAAGAGAAAGAAATTCCAACAATTTTTAACTATCTCCTTTGTCTACTTTATTCTTAAAAAACCTTCTAAATTTCCTATCATAGCTCAGAGGAGTCTAGTGTTACCATAACAATCTGTACATATTTTCCCTCTGTATTCAATTCAAAATAGTTGCTCTTGATTCCTGTTGATTTTTATTCATAGCCAAGTATAACAAATCCCTTTTTTGATGTTAAGGTTCTGTTCTGATTCAAGAAGAGCCCATTCTTATAGAGACGAGAATGTTTGCAAAATGTTTTGCATTATCTAATAAATTAAACTGTTTCTGCCTACACCAGAACTCCAGTTATATATTGAAAGCCTGTGGCTTTGCTGTTTAATTGGCCCTCTAAATGAAGCAGAAAGCATTTCAAAGAAATCCACCCTGGCTTTCAGTTTCCTCTGGGGAAATTTAAAGTTGGCACACAAGAATTCATGACTAGATTTTTCCATGTCACTGATGCCAATATCCATAGTAATCAGTAAATATGTGTCAGTATCTACAGTCTGTCTAAGTATTGTGTGATATAGGCAACCTGTGCACTAGGCAGGCAAATTACCATTTACAAATTTACAACTTCTAATCAGCTAGAATATCAACATAATCACTGTGACCACAGTCTCCTATCAATTTACCTAGGCATAACGTTCCTCAGAATAAAGTGTGGTGATTTGGATAATATTGCACTGTGAATTTATCATTACCATAATTTAGTCAAACTGTGCCCAATATACTCATACAGAAATGTGCACCCCCACACACAAATATAACTTTGAACCACAGTAGTATTTATTCTAGAAGGAGCTGTTTGGGGGTAGACCCCCCCCCACTTTTGTATGAAGAAAAATTTTTCAAGATACACAGAGAAGTGAAACAGCACTTGAAAAAAGTGATTTTGCTTCCCTTTGATTGTCTGTGTCTAACTTAAAATCCTTTAACTGTGACCACATGAAATTTTAATGCCTCTGTAAGAATATTTGCATAGGATAACCAAATTGGCAGTGTAAATGACTACAGTGTTAAAGGTTTTTTTTTCCCCATAAAACAAGTTTCTGTCTGTAATTCAGCTGTAAATGGAAACTGCATTGAGCAGGGAAGGAAAAGGGGTATGGAAATATTACTGGCATTTTCATTCTTTGAATTGTAGAGTAGCTGTTCAAAATAAGAAGAAATAGAGGAGAATGTGTTTGGCTTCAATCCTATTCCTACTTATGGTGCAGTATATTTCTTTTGAACTCAGTGAGACTTTTTAGTAGTCATATATAAGATTACATTGGATTATTTTTTTTCTTTAGCTGAATACAGTTCTGAATTCGTGGCATGTCCTGGTATGTTGCCTAAGTGTCATGCTCCCCAATCAAACGTTCCCAGAACATCTGATTGGATTCACATGCATGATTGGAGTTAACACGTGTTGGGACTTGCGGGTCAGCAGAAGTGGGAGGGGGACAACCTAGGAGTGTGAAAGCATCTTGTTTGGACTACCTCTGGCATCCAAGGTCGAGCTACTGAGCCATTGGAGACATCTGCAGGGAACTGAACTGACTGGCATGAAAGAGGGGCTGTATGCCGAAGAGGGGGAGGGGGTTGAGCTCATTGGACTGTTTAACTTGGGGAAAACACGGGAACCTTTATTCGCAACTTTTTCACTGTACTGTGTATTACACTCTCTAACCTAATCAATTATGAATCGAATTTAATAGCAAGCTGAGTATCGCAGTCATTACAGTAAGGAAGTTCAACGCAGAAAAAAAATAATGACCTTTTTTTCCCAATAGTTTATTTGGTTGAAAGATTGTTTGCTGGAATTTATAAACTAAAAATCCCTGAACAAGAAGTTTTGTGTTGTTTTTTGCATTTATGAAAAGAGGTATGGTTATACCTGAGTTGCAAATATATTTTCTGTTTTCTATTTTTCTAGCACTTGTACAGAAAGAAGACCAAGTTATTCCCAAGGGGTTACTCATGGTTGAAAGTTTCTCATGGAAACATTTGTCTCCAGGGCAGTTAATCCTGAAGATCCACACATATGCTACTAAAGCTGCTGTAATAAGTCTTCCAGCTGGGTATGTACTGGTTTCTTTCTATGTCATTCATTAAAGAACAGTAGCATTATTCTGAATGAGATCAAAGATTTCACTGTTCCCATAGTAGCCAGCTAGGTAACTATTGATAGGGAACCCACAACAAGTAGAACCTTAGTGCAATAACATCCTGCTGTTTCTGTTTTCCGCAGCTGATATTGGAGGTAAAAAGGCTCTGTAACAGGAGATAACATATTATATAGCTATAATATATACTGCATGTTATGCAGTTCTAGGCACTGATTCGTTGTATCTGTAAACATGATCTTACATTTGTTTACGCTGAACCATGTGCATTTTGTATGTTTATTCCACCATTTGGAAAGATGCCTTTGGAATTCTTCACTTCCCTTTTTTCTATTCTGTTTTATTGCATAAGCTTTGACAGATTATTTAAACAGAAATTGTACAAGAAGCACACACTGCCCCTTTTTTCAATTAGTGTAAGAGCTTGAAAACAGCAGTTTGACAAGGAGCGTCAAGGGGAGACACTGTTTATTTTTTCGTCCCTTTCTTTTTCATCTTTCCTTTTTTTCCCCATCTTCTTCTTTCAGTCCAGAGTAGTCCTTAACCAGAGAAACAACTTCTGGCAGCTTGTAAAGAGAGTAAGCAAACAGGGAAGATTTGTATCCACATTTGACTAAGGGAATAAGCACATAAGGCTAAGAGCAACACAGACAGTGAGGGAAGCATCATCATGACCTGTAAAGTTTGTGCAATGTTTATCTTCCTGCCTGAAGAAGTACACGTGCTCAAATGCAAGCTTGTTTCCTTATTGGAGGAGAAAGTAAAGGCAGTTGAGGAGACATGAATCTGGGAAGATGAAAAGTTTCCAGGCCAGACAGCTGATTCACTCCAAGAGGAGCAGAGAAATTAAGAGAATACCAAACCACAGGGAAAAAAAACCTTTGGCAGAGGCAAACACCTGATTCTGGAAGAATGTGACCAACTCAAAGAAGCAAGAAGATTAGAGGCAGTAGAACTGAGGAACTGGTATCAGGCTCTTCCTCTCAGCTACCTGAGCAAGCCATGCCACAAAACATTGTAGAAGACACTTGAGCTTCAGTGGAGTAAAGAAATCCAAAAACGATCCAGAGATAAAAGAGGCATATCGTGGTTGTGGGTGATTGCTTGCTAAGAGGAACTGATGTGGCTGTGCACAAAACCAATATGATGTGGTGAGTTGTCTTCCAAGTGTCCATTTACAGAATATGATGGAAAGATTACCGAAACTATTTAAACCCACCAATAGCTACCTTTCCTTTTGAACCATGTGAGGAAAAATGACCTAGCCAGAAGAGACATTTTAAAAATCTCTAGGGACTACAAGACCTTAGGCAGGAAGGTGAAGGAACTAGGAATATACTGTAGGTAGTTTTTTTCATCAGTAGTCCCAGTTGAGGGTCATGGTGCAATAAGGGAAAACAAGGTCCAGGG